>NW_026943042.1:674971-961530 GCF_024139115.2 Armigeres subalbatus
CTAGTTACGTACGCTCACATGGAATCTTATCGAGTTTTAGTGGAAATTTTTTCAGAACGTTACTGGGAGATCGTTTTGATTTTTTTCATTATTAATTTGTGCAAAATTTCGAAACAAAATTTTCAGAGAATTGTTCATTCTGAATGCCAGCACTTTATCAGGATTGTATGAAGTAATGTCAAAGTTTTTAAGGAAATTCTCGTTACTGGATTTTCCTGAATATCCACAAGAAATTCTTTTGAAGTTTTTTTTTCTTAAGATTTTTCTTGATTATCGTAAAAAAATACGAACATTTTCAAAATTAGAGGTAGTCCGCTGATGCAAAAGGGTCGGCGGCGTGGATGCCAAAACCATCCGCGGCGATTTTTATGGAAATTGAGATAATCGCAAACTGTTTTTTCGTTTATTTTTATGGAAATAGGATCTAACGCTAGATGGTCAACAACGCAGATATGCATCGGCGTTGCGACCGACGCCAGCGTTCAGGTTTTCTCGATGCACACCTCACGTCTTTAACGCTGAGTTGAAAAGACACACGGATGCGCTTTGCGTTTAATGATTGAACTATAAATTTAATGATTTGTATTTTTTTACACTGCATTGTTATTCACCAAAGTTTTCGTAAAAAAACCACGTGGTTCTAGAGCAACACCCCTTCCCCCATGTGGTTATCGTGCTCATTTTCCAAACCCCCTCCCCCATAATATGACATACTGGTTTCTGGAGGCCCCTAAGGTCACAAACGAGGTTGACATAATAATGAATTTTGATTTCGAGCCATCCAGCGCACAGTGGTTCGCTTCAGAACAAAGGTTGGCCAAACCCTCAGAATGTCTTTAAAATAGGCTTTATGTTTGTATTGTGGTTTTTATATTTTATCACATACAGACTTAAAGATGGGTGTTGAGCCTACTTTGGCAATATACAGCCGTGTTTTGCATCCCTGTAGTAAATACTTTCATTTTACTGCTAAATTCTGCCTTTTGAAAACAGATCGTTTCGCAACAAAGACATCTCACGTTGCAGAAACTAGTTATATTTATTCCATTTAATTCCACCACTTGATTGTTACTTTACAGAACTGAATTTCGACTTTGGTAAGGCTGTCTTCAGTGTCTCTCACTTGACTCAAGTGGTGGAATTAAATCGGATAGTACTAAGCGGTACTAACTCGTTATATGATTAAAGTGAAGATATTCCACAAAAAGCTATTAATAATTTTCTTATCAAAAGTCTTATTTGAAACTGTGCTAAGACAAGACAAAACAAATAATTTTATGCTGTGCTAAGACAAACAAATAATTTTATCAGTGAACACCTCAATTATGGAATATTTTTGACAAAATTTTGTATTTGAATCTTAATCAATTGATTTGAATGACAAACGAACAACTTTTATTGCAACTGTATACTCTACATTTGTATTCTTTAAAATCTTGATTCCAAACAGGCTTTCTTTTTGCTCATTCAAGGTATCTTTCTTCTATAATTATGAGCACAGCAGAATAACTATTTTCACAATATGAGACAGTTCAGCTTTCAGTTCAAACTCAGTACCAACATTTCTATTGCTCAGTGCAAAGATCTCTATTGCTGCCAAGAAGAGTGTGTTGACAGCTCAAACATTTAAACTTGAAACTCTTTGATATGTAGAATCACTTTTATGGCAAAGTATTAAACAATGCCAATTTGCTAAAAAATACAAGAATTTTCATTTCATTTTGCTTTTAGAAAAGTTTTCAGCATGATTACGTAGTAGGATTATGACATAAACAAAATCCAGACAATAAAATTCATTTGAAAGAAATCTAAAATTGTAGATTCCGGGATGTCAGGAGAAAGCGAAGTAAGAAATTTTGTGTTGTATCTTCTAGTTGTGAAGAAAACTACCTAATAATTTCATTTACAGTCAATAAAATATTCAAACTAAAAGTATACAAATGATTCCCGTCATTGAATTATCGCTTCATTAAACATGTTTTAAATGTATATAATTATACCAAACGTTTCAACCTTCAATCAAATAATTAAAAACAGGTATTTTAAGGTTCTGTGAACAAAAATGCATTTGTAAGGTTTTAGTTGAATCAGACCAAAATACTATGTACATTCTGAACTAAACGATTAAAAAACAGCATCGCAACTTTTCGCAAAACAAAATAGGATTAATAGAAAGCTATTGCTCTAAGCTTTTATGAGCACAGAATTGGTTGCGGCACTCATCGGCGCCTATATCTTTGGAGAACTTCAATCTGAAAATGTGCATTTTAATTAATTTTGTATTTAAAGTTAACTTTAAGTTGAGTTCTGTCACCATATTTGATATAGACATATTATTTAAGACCCTGGACAATTCAGTCTTGAAATAATATTAGGGGTAAGGATGTAATTGAAGCAAGGATGTGGATCTAAACGCGTTGTCAACAGCGTTTTCATTCGAAAATCAGCATTCATGTTGAATTCAAATGATGTAACAAAGTCCAACTCAACAAAAACTTCAAATTTTGAATTTGAATCACGTAAGTATTCTATAAAATGAGAAAATATAATTCCGACGGAAACACGAATTTCGATTTTGAGGTTCTTTGGCTCTCGAACCATTGTGTGCATGCTGCAATCATCAGTTTCCCGAAAACCATGTTCGGACATTATCTGCCACAGCTCATTTCTCTTCACTTAATCGACGCTGCTTAAATCAATTGTACAGAAGGTGAGTCTGCAAGTTATACTTCCTGGAATTTATCAGGATCATCCGGCAGTTCAAAATCTGATCTGTCGTTGACTCGGTCCCCATGAAAACCTGCTTTATTCGCCGACGAAGGACCTCAAGCGGTCACAGTTGTGAAACAGGATTCGTGACAGGATTTGTACGCCGAGTTCAGAAGAGTGATCCTCTGTAATTGGTACACTCTAGTCTGTGCCTTTCATAGATTGGGCATATGAGGCCATCCAACCACAGGCAGGCAGTTCTCCATCCTCCCATATTTTCTGGATAATTGGTGGATTGATTGATGGAGCTTGCTTTCATTCCGTGTTTGAGAAGCTCGACCGATCTCGTCCTTCCTCAGCAGCTTTTACTTATTTTAAAACTCGTTTAGAGCCTCTTACCTTCGTCCAGCGTTGGTGGTTCCACAGCTTGACCGTCGCCGACTATGTCCATCCTGTTTCTAAACCTCCTTATTTTCACTCGTTCAACAAATCTTCGAAGTGCTCCTTCCACCTGGCTCCCACCATAGTCCTGTCTGTCAGCAAATTCTCTCGGTCATTAATGGCGGCATCTGGCGCAGTCTTATTATATTGATATCGAAACATGTATTCCCAGCTATTTTAACGATAGCAGCTTTCGTCAAAGTATGCTGTCGATAACCAAAAGTGAGTATTTACGAAGATTAGAAGCTAACCGCAAACAAAATATACTGATGCTAAGATTGCTCAAACCATAATACAATTAAATACTTGATATCCAATTGAATCCAATTGATAGCTTGATATCAAATTAAGAATCTCATGTTCAAATTGTTGATTTCATTGGCAGTAAAATTGGTTTCAGTATGCTTCCACCTGTAAACATATGCTCTCATTTCTGCCAGTTAACGTTAATCCATACAAAACAAGATCAACTGAGAAAGATATTTTATTTACTACAAGATAAAGATTCGTTTGTTCCTTTGTCCTGCTGTCCGAAACATGTTGAACAGAACTGTAAATGGTATGAATTTTCTTCTTCATTTAGCCCTTTCCTCGCCAGAAAAGGTGTTCCGACAGCGACAATCTTTATCTTGTAACTAAAATATCCTTCAACTGGAGTAATCAAATACTGATATTTTCTTCTTCTTAGTGGCATCACATCCCCACTGGACATTGCCACTCGTTGTTATTACCAGCGAAGCTGTTATTACCTATTACTAGATGCTTTTGCCATCCGAAATTCAAATTTTGATTTCAAACTTTTGCTCGGGATCGCTGAATTAGAAACCGCCTTTTCACCCTTTGTTTTGGTAGATTGATTATGATGAAGAACCGTAATAGTAACCAGTTTCTAACCCTACAACATTTCATGTCATATTTTAACGAAATAGTATCGCCTCCTCTACAGTTCCATTTGCACATATTCTGGACCACACCTGGCATGTTCCTGTTTAAGATTTCGGCAGCAACGACGACGAAGACGACGCAACGCACCAGGTAGCACGCGAATAAATATTTATGAAGATGATGAGCTCTTTCGTATGTCGAGGTGTTTATAAATATGGCACACAAGTTCGAGGTCATTTTAATAGTGACCTTTATTGAGCAAAGGACCTTTCCCTGTGCACAGTCTGTTGAGGTGGGTTAATGCGAGTCTATCCAAGCCCTCGTAGCTGCGTTCCTTTGTCTAGTTGGCAGAACTTGTCTCACCACACCACACCATTAGGTGTGAGCGCACATGTAGTACGTATAATTGGTGGCCTTCATGTTCCATCTCATCTTTTTTCCAATTACACGGTGAAACCAGCGCTATAGGTACTCTATGGGAGCGCCAGCCTGACACGGTGTGGCACAATTTCGCATTCCATTTCGAGGAATAACTGAACGGCTTGGATCAGGCCAATACCCCTCTTGCCTATCAGTCCGATTAAATGGTATTCAAATTGCATCGATTCCAATAAACATGAAGATTGAGTTTAGTACTATGAAGCGACGATTTAAGGCAATGGTAATCGGTGTTGAACCTGTTGTGAATTATTTATGATGCAGCGATGAGATAGAATTTCTCACACCGAAGAGGCTAGCGAAAAGAAACTGAATGGGTGATTCAAATTTGTTTCTGCGACCATTTTGGTGCGATGATTAACCATTTTTCGAAGCAATTTGTTAGCGATCGGAGAGAAAATTTCACTGGAACAGATACTCTCCAATTTAGGCATTTTGTAATCTGATCAATTGAAATCGACTCTAGAAATTGCACCATGGTTCGGGAATAAATAGATTTTCCTCCCAGCCGACTGGCCGTTTATCTAATTTCAGGTGAAGCATTTTCTTTCCGTACGCCCCCGGGCTGCCACGTTGAGTGCATCCAATACGGTCAATCATTTCGCGCGCAGACAATAGATCGCGCGACGACTGGTCAGGATCGTGGCTCATATCTGTTAACGATATGTTTCGCGAAGCGGAGGGGGAGGGGGGGGAAATTTCATTTCTTGACCCGCCGAAGATAAAAGAAAAGCGATGGCCTCGTGCCCTTCTCGACGTGCTGGCCGCGATGTGATATCCTGATAACCGCCCTGAGGGCCTCATCTGGTGAGAAGCACCAGGAATGTGGCGAGAAAGAGCTACAAAATGTAGAAACAAAAGCATACCGGTCGAGAAAATGAATCAACCACCGAAACTGAGATCAAAGATAGACCATTGAGCAAATGAACAGACCGAAGACATTGGCGAAGTCGGAAGGAAATTTATAAGGGAAGTTTAATCAGACGCTGTGAAGCCCTGAAGAACGAACCAAAATACACATGTTACCTCGGAATTTTCGAAAAAGTTTATTTGAATTTTCCCGGAAGTATTTTAATATAGGTAATTCACTACTTGGCGTATGGACCAATTCCCCGGTAAACTGTACAGAATTTTCACGTTTATATAAAAATAATTGTCATCGAAAACAGAATGAAAACATCTAATTCGTTGTTGCTATAATTTTATTTATAATTCTTTTCTATTTCCAAAGGTGAATATAATTTGATTTCGAGAAGGAATTTATATGACAAAATGGTCTTCAATAAAAAATTAAAATGGTCAGATTAATCTTCATCTGGAATCACGCTTGTGGCATGCCTCAGTGCGGTAGAATCATACCAAATCCCAATCATCGAGGCCTCTGTAGAGCTTAACTCCTGCTTTGCGATTCTAAAGGTAGCATATACGATTTATTTTTTTCACAATGAATTGCATCGTTTAGCTAATCTTGGCCAAAAATGATTTTGCATTAAAAAAGTCAAACCCAATCGAGAGTGTTTAATGTTTACTGAACATATATTATCTATTGGTCTAAGCGAAGAAAGTCAATTCAAAACATCAACAAAGAAGAACATGCCTGATACTAAGCGCTTGTCGAATCAAGGAGTGATGAGAACTGTTTATAATTTAGCCGCCACAATCTCCGGAAAGAGATTGAAAAGTATATGCTTAGGTGAATAAATGTTACATGGAAAGCAATTGAAGTGACAGAAATGTAGCATGCACTAATTCTCGTCAAACTTTTACTAAGAAGGCAAATCAAGTCAGATGAAGAAAGCAAATATTAAATAAAAATGAATAATAAATTTAAGTGTTTAACCAAAAGCAAAGCCATGAAAAGCGTCATTCAATAAATATCAATTAATTCATGCAAAGTAAGCATGTTATGCCGTGAATGGCCTACCTTATCCCGAGAAAAGTTATGCCATTGGCAAAATGCCGTTAGGCTGAATAATCTTTGGTCAAAAGCGTATTTGTCCAAACGCCGTTTGACCAATATTTGAAACGACGAGAAATAGGAAGTAAAAGTGAGTTATGAAAAGAAAGAAGTGAGACGACAAGGAGATCAATGATTGTTACGCCACGTCCGAATAAGAAACGAAAAGTGAGACGTCGATGAGAATTGTGAAGGAAAATGAGAAGTTGGTAGTGAGAATCGGGAAGTGAAGGTGAAAAATGGAAATGAGAAGCAAGAGTGTAGGAATGAGAAGGGAGAAGGAAGCTGAAAGAAGAAAAAGGGAATGGAGAAGAAGAGAGACAGCTGAAAGATAGAAGAAGAAAATAGAGAAAGTCCACATTCAGCCTTCAGATGCCAGAAGTTCCTGAAGATGAAGGTTACTTAAAGTTATGAGGAGGTGAAACGAGTGATTCAGCTCAATTGTTTTTCATCTTCGTATGGTCTCGATTCCGTACAAGCAGAACCTACTGAATTGGTCAAAAAGCACAACACAACGCTTGAGCTTACATCATCGCCACTCGGCACTAGATCCTCCATCTCACAAGTATATAACCGACCACAAAAGTGAATAAGTCAATACAAACAGTCACAATCTATCAATCAGACCACCTAATCAAAACTCTAGACCATTCACAAGCTAGACAAATTCCCGTCAACCACAATCATACCCATCTCACACCACAGATCAAACACAGCAATTCGTTGCCTACCAACATTTCAACGCCAGCCCGACAAGTTCTATTTTCTACCGCCATGGTATTATTAACCAATTAGAATGGGAGTTCTAAATCGCCAGAGCACTGTGGACTCTTGTTTAGAGTATTGCTTCATTACTTCGAGTTTTACAAAATCTGAGGCTGCCTGCATCCAAAAGCAATCCGCAGCTTATGGAATCGGATTAGATGTTCGAAATTCTGTTAAGCTGCAATTTCTAATCAGCGCCAGAGCATATCGAAACCACACGTTCTTCCAAAACTAACAGCCACCCTGTCAGTCAAACATGTCGACCCACTGTCAAACGTTCTATGGCTAGACTGTCGAAACCAACCGTGAGCTTAAGGCTCATACGTTGTTTAATTCCAGAATACTTGATGATGGCTGGAAAACGTCCGGAGTAGTAAAATTCTCTTCGTACTATTTACCTCACCACGCCGTTTATAAACCGATAGTACGAAGGACGAAGCTACGCATTGTATTCAATGCTTCATGTCGTTCAACAACGGAGTGTCGCTGAACGATGGACTGTTGATTGGACCAGCTCGTCCAAGACGACTTGCTTTCATTATTCTACGTTTTCGTTTCCAACATGACATAGCCAAAATGTTCCGCCTGGTTAAGGCTTTGCAAGGACCAGCTTTTTTTTTCTTTTTTAAATAAGAATTAAAAAATCAGCGTATACTTGAGCAGTTCTCTTAGGATCCCTTGAAACCCTCGAGCTGCTACAACTGTTACGGGCACTGACGATCTGGAAGATTGTAAGAGTCTGGGGTGAGACACTCCATGGTTTCACTCTACGAAAATGGAGCTCAAACAGTGCAAATTCTTGAGAATATTCCCACGGATCTGCGTGATGAACGAACGAACGAACACTGGAATTGGATTCGTGATTTTCACCCAGTCAAAATATTGACTGATCTAGGAGAGTTCTGGCATGGACAACTGTTGGAACTCTTAATCACCAATCACCAAGCGTAACGTTACGAATTTTCGAACGCTTGATCTCGTTGTCCAGTTTAGGTCCAGTTGTGATACAAGCGAAGATATTTCTGCAGTCACATGGAAAGAAAGCCGGATTGACACAATCTGCTGCTTGACGAGTACCAGCAGTATTGGTATTGATCAGCAGGAAATCATCGTCAAAACATTCGTTGTTGATCCGATTGTCATCGATGGAACGGCTTAGAACCCTGAATTTCGCAAGCATTCGATAATGTGCATCACCAATATCACTAGCCAATAGCCATGCGTTGTAATGCAACACTACCTCTCGAAAATTTTCACGCTGGTCAGCAGCTCCTAATCGCATCATTTAGGGAGAAATTTTGGTCAACAAACGCACGAAACTTAGCCCGCAAGGTTTACAAAACTGCTTCCGCAGTATACCCAAGATGCACGAGCAGATAATGGCAGATCTACCGTCTATCGTTAGTACAGCTGCAGTATTCCGAAGGTTGAGTAGGCTTGTGTGGTACATTCTGCTCAAGTCACCCCATCCGCCAAAGCCCGGGAATTAAATCTTATCGATTTTCATTTGTTTGGCAACCAATGCTTGCCGAGGAAAACCACTAGGGCAAAGACCCAATAGTGGAGGAACAAGCACGATCCACCACTATTTGTTCGCCTACACCACGTCTATACTTCATTTTGCTTACTTTAGATACGCATTCGAAAGCTCATCAAATATATTTAAAACGAAAAGTGATCTAATTGCTGCAGAACCCATCATTGTAACCAAAATGATTTTTAATTATTGCAGTGTTCCAATAGTTGCGGTATTTTATAATTTGTTCCTATAGTTGCGGAATTCCATTGTTTCTGATATGGGACCGCAACTATTGGAACACTCCTCAACTATTGGCAAAGCTGAGAAGGATCAGGTAATATAATGGTACCACAGTTGTGAGGTATTTTCTCCTGCTTTTATTTCGCGTAATGACAGGTCAACAAATTGATAGACTTAATGGGTTGCTGCGTTTAATTAGTAGATTTGCAAAATAACACTACCGCAACTATAGGAACACCCACGACTATCGGAACTTTTGCCCTAGTGGGATGTGACAATGCAACAAATTTTGTCGATGCTAACCGAGAATTGGAGGATCTTCGCCAGCAGTGTCTAGGTAAACAATTCCTACGTGCCGTCATACGTTCAGCAGCAGACAAAGGCATGCAATTTAGTTTCATTCCCGCACAGTCCCTCTTTGAAGGATCGGGGCTGCCGAAAAATCCTTCAAGGGCCATTTTCGAAGGATAGTTGAAGTCGGCAGTTGCTTTTAAATACAATTGTTCAGCAAGTCGCAGTCATACTGAACTCCTCGCCCGTAACCTCTATTTAGTAACGATTCCAATGATCTCGGCATTGACCACAGGCGTTTTCTTAATTGGAAGACACGCTCACAGCCGGAACCAGACCTTTAAGACATTCCGAAGAATCGCTTGTTTCAGTGTATAATCAAAGAAGAAATTGTGGAGGAGTTGGAAACCCACTACCTGTCTGTTCACAATCAGACAAAGTAAGGAAGAAGTGATAATATAAAATTGGCACCATGGTTATCGTAAAAGAAGAGAATCTGTCGCCTCAACGGCGGTGACTGGCCTGAGTGGTGGATTTTTTTCCAGGATCGGACAATGGGCTGAAATGGTGAGTTGACATCCGGGAAGGGCGCCCAACATAGCTCTGGTCCTCACAAGTTCCAATACACGCTTCCACGGGTCTTCCGATGATGAATTGACCGCCACTAAGGGTTGGGTACTTAGCTGGTAGTGAGCCTGGCATTGCTGTCCTTCTGACATCAGCCAGAGTGAGAGGGTGCAATGTGGGTCTGCCTAGGATGTGGTGGTCTGACAGTGGGCTCTGTTGAACTCTATAAAAGCTGCATGTGTCCCTGCAGGCCCTATCAAACGACCGGTGCTGCCCAAAGCGCATTTAGCTGTCCTGGTGTTGTGGACTTTAAACAAATTTGACCTGACTGATCGAGCGTCTGTCCACCAAGGAGGAGTGGGTTCCAACAGCGTCTGTTCTGGCATCCAGCGGCGAGTATGAAATGCATTCCCGAAGCTATACCTAAGATGGCAGCCCCATCCCGGTGGATAGGGAACCTGGCTCACCTACTGTTCCTGAAACATCAATTTGTTCGAGAATCCGATAATGAAAGAATACGGACTGATTTTACGGCGACGACTCTTAGCGCGAAACAACGGACACGAATAGGAACATGGAACGTTTTAACTAGCCAGCAGGGTAAATTGGCAAACTTCCAATGAGGCACGCCGCGAAGCTTGAGATCCTGGGACATGATAGTCGTTGCCAAACTTTGAGAACACAGAACGCCGTCGGGACAAGATCTGCTATACTCTGGTTTACGAGGTGAAACGCTCCGGCATCGCGGAGTTGCTTCCTACTGCGCTCAGGCACACTCTGCGCTTATAAGTGGGAACCCATAAGTGAAAGGATAATCGTTGCCAGATTTGAACACGGGTCCGAAACCTTACTATAATCCCAATGTTATGCGCCAACCGATGCTGCTGATCTGCAAGACAAAGAGAACTTTCAGTCAACTCAATGCCGTCGAGATAGAATTCGAAGGGATATCAAGATCTGTTTGGGGACTTCAATGCGAAGATCGGATCTGATAACTCGAACCATGAGCGCATTTGGGACGCCAGGTTCCGGAGAAATGAGCGAAACGGAGAGCTGTTCGCAGAATTTGTGGTAATAACGACATGGTGATCGGGGGATCGCTTCCTATCACCTCATCGACCGGTTCAAACGGTCAGCGCATCCTCATTGGCGAAATACGCCTGCGCATTGCGCGGATTCGTCGGCAGGAGGAAAGAGTTGGACGACGATTCAACACACGCCGACTGGAAGATGCCACGGTGAAACGGTCCTTCGTTGAAGAACTGGAGACGCGTGCTGCAGATATTCCGGAAGGTGGCAGCGGAAGACCAAGACCGCCATCAGAATGCCTTCATCGCCACAGCGAGAACAATCTGGCGAACTACGCACCCAGAGAAACAATGGATCACCGATGAGACCTGGAGGAAGATAGAGGAGCGAAGAGAAGCCAAGCCGCGATAGAGCGATCGAAAACCAGAGGAGCCAAAGCTTAGCCCGTCAACGATACACGGCTCTTGAGAAGGAAGTAAAACGCTCATGTCATGAAGGAGAGAGAGCCGCCGCAACCGGGGACATTCGCCTCTACTATCTCACGAAGCTTAAGACGCGAAGATGAATGCAACGATGCCTGTGGAAGACGCGAATGATCAGTTATTGACGACCCAACTGACCAGCTGAACGCTGGTCTGAGCACTGAACAACTTTTCGTGCCAGCCAGGCCATCACCACCTCGGAATGATCTGCCCAGATCCGACGTATAACACGCGTCAATCACGAAGCTCCATCACACTGCTAGAGATTCAAACAGCCATCCAAAGCATGAAATCGAATAAAGCCCCAGGGTCGACCGATATCAGCCGAGATGCTCAAAGCTGACCCCATGACATCTGCTCAACTACTGCATCGTTTATTCTATAATATCTGGGAGCAACTTTCCCGGTCGACTGGATGCAAGGTATCTTAGTAAAGTCAAAAAGGGTGACCTGACTGTATGCGATAACTGGCGAGGCATTGTGTTGCTGTGTCCTCCAAAGTTCTGTGCAAATTATCCCAGCCCGGATTCAGGAGAAGATCGAGCGACTCTCCGGCGGCAGCAAGCCGGATTCCGTGCCGGAAGATCCTGTGTGGACATATTGTCACGCTCCGCATCATTTTGAGCAGGTCAACGAATTCCAAGAGTCCCTTTACTTGGTATTCATTGACTACGAAAAGCTTTGACCGTCTCAATCACGAGAATATGGGGCGCCCTGAGACGCAAGGGGGGTTCCTGAGAAAATCATCGGCCCATCGAAGCACAGTACGAGGCCTTTTCGTAGAGTGCTGCACAATGGATCCTGTCCGACCCTATCCGGTCGTAGCTGGTGAGGCAAGGATGTATTCTATCACTGTTACTGTTCCTCATCGTAATCGATGAGATTCTGGTAGATGCGATTGACCGTGAACCAAACCGCGGGCTGTTATGGCAGCCTATAACCATGGAGCACCTAAACGACTTCGAATTGGCGGATGACGTTGCACCACTCGCAACGGCGCTCTGATATGCAGAGTAAGCTCAACGACCTTGCTGATCGCTCCTCCTCAGCAGGTTTAGCATCAACGTCAACAAAACCAAATCGTTGGATGTAAACACGGTGACTCCTTCCAGTTTCTTCAGCAGCGGCAACCAGTGGAGAATGTTGAAAGCTTCCAATATCTTGAGCCAAATGGCGTCAGACGGCGGTACCAAGATCGACATAGGCGCACGGATCAAGAAAGGGGCTGCCTTTGGAGTTTGAGAAATATCTGGAAAACAGGCAGATAAGAGAAACAAACCAAAATACGAATTTTCAACTCTAACGTGAAATCTGTGCTGTTATACGCAGCGAAACATGGTGGTATCAGTGGAGAACACCAACGGCTGGTGTTCATTACAGATGCCTGGGGTATATACCGGCCTGGTGGCCTCACAACCGATCTCAAACAACGAGCTCCATCGTCGTTGTCACCAAAGGCCGATAACAAGAAATTGGGATCGGAAGTGGGCGTGGTCGCACACTCTACGTAGGGGCGGAAACGAAATCTGTAAGCAAGACAAGATAACCCAGCGGGACATCGCAGCAGAGGCAGACCCAGAGGCTCATGGGAGAAGCCTCAATAAAGAAATAAAAGAAGTCGACCGAAATCAACCTGGAACAGGTTAAAGCGATAGCCGGGCATCGCTGGATGGAGATCTTCTGTTGGCCTTTGCACCACCGGAGGTGTACAGGATCCATAAGTAAGGCAATCGACGACAATGTCCGGCTAGTAACCGTCCGGACAAAAGATGGATCTTTCAAAAGGGCCATTTCTGAAGATTTGTGTCCTTCCAATCAGGGACAACGTCCTCGTCTGAATAAATCAATATTCTTCCCCACCGCCGGTAACCGGCAACGCGGAGGTCGTCCAAATGGAGGCCTGCACAAGTTAAGTGCGGGTAGCATACGAACTTGCCCACATCATTGTTACCTGTCGTCATGTGAAGTCGTGTTGTGTCGTCACATGATCTGTGTGGTATTCCGAAGCAATTGCATCTGTCTCAATGTAGCCGTTGTCATCATTCGTGAGGAGAACACTCTCCAAGTTCACAACAAAAATCAACTCACTTTGTCAGCGTAAAGTTTGTCTTCACATCACGGAGTACATCTATCGAGCATAAGGTACCTGTTAATGCACTTATTCCTGTTAGCGTCCTATAATATTTGAGTTTTATAACGCCTTGAAGTCCAAAATGTACTGCTCAAGAGTGTTATAAAACCAGCATAAAACCAAAATGTTACTAGGTAGTCACGACGAGCATTCTGATCAACCCATAGGAGGATCACAGTCAACTGCTCAACAGCACCAATGAACTCCAGTGAAGCAACCGCATTCGATTCCACAGACTCGGTCTTTATCATCGGTGCTTGAAGCACCTGCGGATGCCAGGAGGCCTGCCCCAGGCAAGTCCGTTATTCTTTATAATTTCCATGGAAAAGCACCCCTCTCATCTGCAGAAGCCCTGATGTCAGATGTCCAGTACAGAAGTTTCAGTCCAGTTATTCGTCACTCTGGTTCGAACCTGCTCATTGCAGCAATCAATAGACCTTCGTATAGTGTAGAGATGGGCGTCAGAACTGACCAGTAAAAATGATTCGGATCTTTGATGTGAGTAAATGATTCGTGGCTCATTTTTTAAATATCCGGTTCACCAGATCAGCAAACTCATTTGACCATTTGTTCATTATAGCGTTTATCTGCTTGTGAGAAAGAAATATTGATGCTTTTGTAAGGTAGTTCAAGTGGCGTAGACTCAGTTTTATTTTGAGCTTGACAAAATCCCTGAAACATAAAAACTGATATCCCGTCAAAATGAAATTTGTTAGCTGGATTCGGCCAATTATTTGCTAATTTTCAGCAATTTTGACAGATATCTCAAAGGAAAACATGTTTGCTGGGGCTCCAAAATCTCTGAAAGTTGAACAAATTGCTGAAATCCCGGTAAACAAATTAAAACAATTAATTTGACCCCTGAATGACGTTACACTGTTTTTATTCTTCTTGGGTTTTGTTCTAGATCCGATCCGCTCGAAAGATCCGGATCCGTAACACGGTAGATCACTTGACGTAGTGTGTTGCGGTGTAAGATCTACCAACAGAGCCCTAGCTTAATCCATTTTTCAGCTAGGCAATAAGTTGTGTATATGATTCATCGTATTTAGTCCCCTGCTACCAACAATAGTCTCAGAAAAAACAATAATGTTACCTTGCAGACAGTTGAAAGACTCGAATTCTCTTGTTTGAGGCTAAACGTATCGTAGCGGAAACGGAAACAACTTTTCAAGCAATTAGTTAAAAACCTCGGTACCCGGTCTTAGGCTGAACTGATTGCTGGAAAAATCGAGTTAGGGTTTAAATACGTACTAACTCATCTTGAACTGGTGAACAATGAGTGAGAGGACACACGGAATTTATTACTGAACAAATTCTCTTGCTTGAAATGGTCTTGTAGACAGAGCTAAATTCGCACAAGGCTATTCTAAGTAGTTGTCTTTGCTCAAATAGGATTGATTTCTATTGATAAGGGGCGCACCTCAATTGGATTGCTCTCTATGAAGGGTCTAAAGAAGGGACCTTGTCATGGTGGTCTTGAGGAAACAAAACAATAACTGTATCGAAACCGATACTGCATTGCTTCTCAATAGCACTGAGTAATTAATGATTTCCCAGGTAACCATTAGCACTTTATTTCGCCTTTTCGGCTATATAGGGCTATTATAGAGCCAGTATGAAGTTTGTTAGCTCTGTGGTAGCCTTATAGTCGCACGTATGGCTTATTTTAATGCTTATGGTTACCTGCTAAACACTCAAGGATACGGGTAACGCTACAATAGATCTAATAATAGGCTGGTGGCACAATCGAACAGGAAAAAAAGATCCGGATCATTAGAGTGAATGACCGATTTAATCAGTTCATCGAGGTGACCTCGTTTGCCTAGTGAGCTATCCATCCAATACCATTTTTTACAACTTCATAGTTTTACCGAAGAAAGGCAATCTTGTTCGTCAACAGTAGGACAAGGTCATCTATATTTATATATACATATATAAAAACAAAGTTGACATTTGTACGACGCACATCGCCATATACAACCCAATTTTGCTAATATATCTTGTTTTCTTCTTTGCTAGGAAAATGTTTTGATGAAGTTCGAATGTTTTGAAATCAAAACTCAATCTCTTCGATGAAATGGTTTTTATACAATCTGCATGAAATTTTTAATTCTGATTATCTATATATATAAATAAAGTTGATTTATACGACCGCGAATCACTTAATTCCACAATCCGCATTCAAAAGCGATCCCTTTTTTCAAGGTGCAACAGAAAATAATGCGAAAATTGGTTCAATTTCTTTCAAACCCCATTTTGAGCTGCTCCAAGCAATAATCTCAACATTTTCGAGTTCAGTTATCATTATAAGGTCCTTTCAAACAAATTTACTGAATGTGTACTTTATTTTATTAATAATATTCTCAAGACGACGCGGAGCTAGAACAACTTTGAACCCATATATAATAACAACAAAAAACAGTGATGTCAACAGAAAGAGAAGACACTTGATCAGCTTTCTCAATACAATTTGTGATCAAATCAAACAGAATTGTACCAATAATCACTCACCGAAAGCATGAAACGAAGCTACAAATCCATTTCGTGTCGATTTTCTACTCTTCAAGCATCAAATTTATGACCTATTAGATGCTATCTTCATCTGATATTCAAATAGGCGTACAGCCCAACGGGGAACGAATCTTCCTCTTCACATAAGCGCGTAAGGTTCCACCCGGGTAAAAACAAAACCAATCTTGTCTCTGATGATGGCCATAAAATTCATTTTTCGCTCTTTCGCTCTTCGATATATGTACGCCCGGGATACCACCCGCAAGCTTTGGACTGTTTTAAAATAACCATCTCTGATTGAGCATCCGTATCCCGGGACTCGACGCTGGCACAAGCACAAGGGAGGCATCCGCACTCATTTATAGCGCTGATGACATACCGTAAATTGTGCTATAATTTAGATGGATAGTAAAAATCAGCGCGGTCATGCTGATATATAAATCAGCTCATGAATCTTATCGGATATCAAGAGTCCATCGCATCCAAGATGATCGTTGGCCGCAAAAACTCTTGTTTTACAGTCGAAATTCATTAAGGAACATCGGTCGTTAGCAGAAAATTCACATCAGTAAGGCACGTGATAGATTGAATGCAAAAAACAACAACCAGTTGATACGAATGTTCAACAGCACTACGGGAGTTCAGCGTGTGGTCAGGTTCGGCAATCAGCAGCAAAGTTTCCGTTTTGGGTATCGATCGATTTGCAAATCTTCGTCAATTTGAATCAACATAAATCATTCAGATTACGCATGTTCCTCAGTTCCAGTTGATCAGTCGATCAGCTGGAGATCATCAACTAATTAGTAAATGGCAGATTGCGTGTTTTTATTCGCTTTTGTAGAGCAACAATAGAGTAGAAAAGATGGAACAAATTTGTTGATCGACATAAACTGTTTTGCAGCACAGCACTGAATTGGCATTCTGAAGGAATTAAATTCAAACAGAATAGCGTTTTGATTCAAATCGCGAATATACTCATAATTCAATACTCGTTACAAGAAGATACCTGAAATATTTCATTCTTATTGTAAAAATAAACGAACTTCATGTTAGTCATTCGAATGGAGACCTTTTCATTGTCCGAGAAAAATTAGAAAGTTTAATGGAAAGAATAATGAAAAATCTATAGATTCTGATTCTGGAGCAGAATACCACGTAGAACTCGGCACAAAAGCGGTTAAGCAAACATAATGCCTACCAAATAAAGAATAGAATAAAAAAGTTATTGGCATCAATAACGAACCATCTGTAGTCTTGGACGTGGAATTCCTTTAAACGATTCTGCAATGTGGATGCTTCTGGCCAGGTGGACTTCTACTAGATGGAACCTGAGCCCATCATTTAAAATTTCGATGTCTTGCTCGGCGTGACCGAGTCAACATTTTCAACTGGGCGGAGGCGAATATTTCATCATGGAAGTGGCATATTGAGCATCATTTGGCTAAACTGGAGGTAACCCATACGATGGTATTTATTTATTTTCAGACTGAGGCCGAAGTGGTCTGATACAAGTGTTTCCATTCAGCTCGGTCCATGGCTGCAGGTCACCAAGCGCAATCTGTGGAGAGTCCACAAATCGTCTTCCACCTGATCGATCCATTCTGTGCATCTCGCCTTGTTGTTACCATCGAACCATTTTTCCGGATTACTGTTCGATATAACGGCTGAGATATTAAAGTTTAAAGTCTATCATATTTCGTGACGGTCCTCGATTTTGCATCGTAAAGATACCCTAATATAGAAAAGACAGACGTAGTCTTACGTCAAAACGTAACGCCTGTTGATCTGACGCAGCTCGGCTGCGCTAAACGTTAGTCTAATTTTGACATTTTTATATCAGGCGAGTTCTCTCTAAACTCTGAACTGAATGATAAGACTAAGAATAGCCAAGAATAATAATCAGGTCTCTTGCACTTGGCACTGAGATAACAACGTAGTATCGAAATACGGGTGAGAAAAAGTTACGAAAATTAATCACTACCGGGCGAACTGTAGTGAGATTAAAGGTAATTAATATAAAATTGTATGGTGTTTCGATATAACCAACAGTGATTTTGTGCTGTTCGAAAGAAAACCTTCGTTTTTGTTGGGCTAGGTCCAAGACGTCGTCATTGTAAATCCACATCGATAGCCTCAATCTGGCCACCACACACGTGTAAACGGAATCGATACCAATGAAGGCGAAGTGTGGAGGCAAAAGGCCACACTAGTAGAACATTAGCAGCTTCGAACATCTGCTGACCCGGTCACGTTCCGTCGACAACGGAAATCTCAAGTCCTGTCCGGCACTCAGCGGTCGACTGTGCTCCCGCTGCCGGATTGACCGCATGCGAACAGCAAAAACTCCAAATCAAATCGTCATCGTGGCATACACAGTGGTGGTGACAGGGTTCCCACAACGCTTTGCTCGGCGGAGCAGCTCACCATACAAAAGCAAGTGGACTCAAGTCTCGTTCCGGTACGCCCGCTGCCGGATAGAACGTTCGTAAGAGCCACTCGAGTGGCGCGCAAGCCGTCATCCGATCGCCGAGTCTTCGTAGCAGTGGTAAGAACGACGGTGCTAATGGTACAGGTCAGACCTTTCTAGTTTTATTATTGAATGCGCATATCAATACCTAGGTTAAGAATATTTCTAAAATTAAAACGAAAATGTATGGATCCACACAAACGTAGAATAGCTACTTTTGCTAAACGCAACCGCACATCTAGCCAAACGATGTGAGCGAATGCCAAAACTGCAATATCTCCTGAAGCTTTTTGACGTAGAACTACGTCTGTCTTTTCTATATTGGGGTACACTTTAAAATTGCAAAAATCGAAAACGTCAGAAAATATGATAGACTTTGATCGTTAATATCTCAGCCATTTCTCTATGGATTTTCAATTTTCTTGAACCATTCGATCAAGGAAGAGTCAACGCTTATCCTGATGTACACTGAAGTCGTTTTTAAGCGGTTGTTTTTCACGAATCGCTTTTATGCGATTTTTTCACCTGAATTTCGGGATTTCTGCGGTTCATTCAGACATGTTTTGAATTTACGCGGGGTTTAACTTTGTTTTAATTCACGTCATATCATCCGTAAAAAATAACTCCAGTGTATTACAATATATACGTTGATAATATTTAGTATTGAAACTTGCTAACAGTTTAGGAATTGCTGAATCAGTCAATCTCATAAGTGCATTGCAAGCTTTTCTTCCATAGCACTACATTCCCACTGGAACTTGGCTCGTTTTCAACTTAGTAATCTGTTGGTATTTCTTTAGTTATTGATTAAAAGCTTCCTTGCCCGCCATTGCATTAGTATGTATCTTGTGTGGTAAATACAATGGATAACTATGTCCAGGGTGTGAGAATGTTTCCCACCTGAAACATCCTAGATCGGATCAAGAATCGATCTCGCCATCTCCGGATTCTGCGCCTTTGTTTCGCGCTACTGGGAACCCTGCCGGATAGACGTCAATGCAACTTACAGGGACTTTAACCGTTTCGCTAACTTCATACGCGTTTTCTCTGTAAAGCATGGGGCGTTTGACGACAGCTGCTCGCTTACGTTTATTGATGCCAGTAGAGAGGCTCGAAACTTTTTCCGCTGCAGTAAATGCGTTCTGGTAATCTTTCTTCGGCTCTGGTGTCTGCTGAGTAAATGCAAGTCCGACTCTCACGTGAAGGAATGATAATATTATCAATAAACTCTCAAGCTGTCAAGCAGCGGTCAAGGCAGGCCGCGGTACACCATCAGCCAGATTTTGAATTATCATTAATAACTTAGGTGTGAAAAGTAGGCGAGTTGTTATCTTGATAACTTTCAAATCTTGCAACACAAAATTATTATTTCAAACCAAACTAATTTAATAATTTAATGTAAACAATGAAGCCAATCGAATGTTTGGCATTGTGTTTTGGTGTTATGTAGGAAAGTTCAAAAGTAGCATTCACCAATAATGCTTCGAATCAAGATACAATTATCGAACGATTCTATTCTCTAGCGAGTTTTTATTAATTGATAATTTGATATGTGATCGCTTGAGAGTGTTATTCAACCTTGTTATTTGAAAAATATTTTTATCATCCTTTTAAACGTTAGTCTAAAATCCACCAATCTCAGGAGAGCAGGATAAACAGCGAAAACAGATTCACCCTGGACTTGAAACACGCTTGCTTTGGTCTCATCAAACAGAAAAGTCGAAAACCTGTACATTACATACAGCCAGTAGTTCAACGTCACTTTTTGTACAAACCGATTGGGCTGTACCTTTGAGTTTTTTCTCTGAATAAATAGTTTGAACAATGAAAACTACTTTGTTGTTCCGTTGAGTTTGTTTTTGAGATTGATCTGATCACGCTCTAGGGTGTGTTCGCATAAGCGAAAATTGTAGATTAATTTTAGGTATTTGTGAAGCGTCCGAGACAGACAAGCAGCGTGAAACCTTGCGTGCTCCAGGGTACCAAACTTCGTTTCGAACTTTGCTCCAGTTCCACCTTGCCTCCATTGTTTCGGACCTCATGCCAATGGTTTATAATTACCAACCTTGTAAAATTTGTTTTAGTTCCGTATCGTATCGTATGGCCAGGCTCGTCGTACCAAAGTAAACATTACAGGTGATCTAAAGGAGGCAAAAGGATACGAAGAGCGCCTGAATATGATGACAATAAGTGTCAATAATGCATTTTTGATTAAATCGTTTGATTCGTTTTAGGGTGATATCAAAAATAATTTTAATAGATAATTTAAACGTTTAGTGTGACATAGAATTAGTTTGTGATTTACTACTTCCTTTATAGATAGTTTGTAAGAGCCAAGATAGGCAATTATATTTGCTATGTCAGGTTGTATATCTGAAGAGTGACGCCAGAGTAGAAGTAGACGCGACCACGCGATGCGACGCGACGTTGCACTTCAGGTGAGTTTTGCCTGCACAAGTCGCGTTTAGGGACAAGCGGACGTGATAGCTGATCAAAAAGTTTCTTCATAGGTAGATGATTTTGGAGAGAAAACTTTGCACAAGAGCTTCTAAAGTCGACCAGAGGGCTCAATTATGTTCAGATCTGGTGACTGAGCTGGCCATTACATCCTGGTGAAATCGTTCTCATGTTTGCAATATCAGGACTTGATTGTTCTGACACTGTAGATGGATGCGTTGTCATCTTGAAATACTCCCTCCATTTGAAAACCTCTGCATCATCGATATACTTGACCTGAGTGGGAAATGTATGAATATATGTATTTGAATGGAATAACCTTTTCCTCTTCTTCTGGTTACCAAAACTTCAACAACAATTACGAACCTCCTCGTGGTCCACGGTTGACGAAGCTACTGTTTTATATGTTTCTTGTGGGTCTCCAACATAAACCGTCCAGTAGTGGTGGGCAAGGTGAATAAACAGGTGTAGCAGTATGCCAATTCATGCTGATTCAGCCATCTGATTTTTTATATGGGGCAGCCACCGAGTTTGTTTATGTTTTGCACTGAAAATGAATTTTTCACCCCCGGGCTTGTCTCTCCCATCTACTGTCGAAGTGAGTGAACCCTGATATAAGAACCCTGGTGGTGGGGAATAGTGTGACTATGACCAAACAACATGCTTCCACTGTTCGGCTGTCCAGAGCTTAGGCGCTTTGCCCCAGCGCAATCGATTAGATGAATTAACATCAGAAATCAATGGTTTGCATTGCTGCTCGACTGTAGAAGTTTAAATCGTGAAGTTCCCTGTTTCAGTAGAAGCACAGTTTTGGTAGAAACAGGGTTTTCAGTTGATGCGTTAAGAGCAGCAGTTATTGTTTCGGAACTGTTTCTTCGACTGCATCAAATTCCTTCGTTGTCTGCTATCCAATTTCTTTTTTCGCCCATGAGAGCTCTCATCCGCTGCTGTCTTACCTTTTGTTGAATACTCGTCCATGATATGACAAACTGTGGATGCAGACATACTTTCCAACGACGCTGTTTCCGATATGGATGCTTCAGATGACTATCGAACGTGCTACAAATTCGCTGTGTTTATGGTGCAATAAAACAAACTTTGAAGTTAGATCGAAGTGTGCCGCGTCAAAGATTGGATGCAATATTTTTATTTACCGGTGCTTCCGTAACTTTTTTGAATAATTGTTTGGTAAATGTTTTATTTTGCTTCTTCAAGAAAAATATGAAGCTTCAAAATCAATGGTGTGCGCTGTGGAAATTTACCAAACTATACAAGCAACAATCTATAGCAACGTCTGGCTGGAAAAAAATGTGTCGAAACAGAAGCGCATGAAAATGGTGGCCCATGTCGAGCATTCACACGAGAAAATTGGAGGGGTACGTTATTGACAAGAACTGCGAATCTGGTGAGGTCCATCTGATTTACTTCTTCACTCTATTTTTGTATATTTTATTATTATCACTAGTTAGATCAATTTTTACTGGTTTTTGAGCTTTTTGCTATTCGGTTTGGAGGTTTTGAATGGGGTTCATCAACAAGTTTCGACAAATTACTATTGGGGTGATTCTCGCATCATCATTCTGGGACATCTGGGCTGACTGGCTGAAGTCTCAAATATGGACTCAACACATTAATACTGATACCGTGGATGCACGCCACATGAACAAAAAAATTGTAAGTAATGTTATTATTTCCGCTGAACTCGATAGGTATTTTCCCAAACAGTACCATATCTAAAGTTGTTTTTTTATTAAATTTCAAGAACTCGATTTTGTTTAATTCAATTTACAATTCAGCAACTCTTACATTTTGTAAAGCACGTAAGCATTACTTTACTTACTTACTTATGGATCCTGTACACCTCCGGTGGTGCAAAGGGCCGACTTGAAAGATCTCCATCCTGAGCGATGCCCGGCTATCGCTTTAACCTGTTGCCAGGTTAGATTTCGGTCGACTTCTTCTTCTTCTTCTTCTTTTATTTCTTTATTGAGGCTTCGCCGCCATGAGCCTCTGGGTCTGCCTCTGCTGCGATGTCCCGCTGGGTTCCAGTCTAATGCTTGCTTACAGATTTCGTTTCCGCTCTCACGTAGAGTGTGGCCGACCCAGCCCCACTTCCGATCCCGAATTTCTGTTGTTATCGGCCTCTGGTGACAACGACGATGGAGCTCGTTGTTAGAGATCCAGTTGTGAGGCCACCAGGCCCGAATTATATACCGCAGGCATCTGTTAATGAACACCTGCAGCCATTGAGTGTTCTCCACTGATACACACCATGTTTCGCTAGCGTATAACAGCACAGATTTCACGTTAGAGTTGAAAATTCGTATTTTGGTGCGTTCACTTATCTGCCTGTTTTTCCAGATATTTCTTAAACGTAAGCATTACCGTTAAAAAAACAGTCTAAAATATGTGCATATAGAATCAAATATTTATTTTTCGTTGTTTATATAAAACGATAGTTGAAGTAATTTGGCATCACTTGAATCGACTGCTTTTTTCGGAAGATTCAGGATGTACTAAATGCTCTCTTTGGATTTCTCGTAACGAATCCTTTTGTAGTGAATGAAAAATTTGATTGATAACAAAAATATTTCCCTCATAAAGTTTCGACCAATACATCGAAACAACTCTCGTTGGTTCCTCCAGTAACAAATATATGCATCGTGCACAGCAATATAACTTCGACTCACACAATCTTCCCGACTCCGTTCAACTTGCTGACGGACGGATGCAGATAAGCATAGCGCCAATTCCACTAACATCTCCCTTTGCTATCTCTATTACCCTTCTTCTTGTGATTATATGATGATTATCACAATCACATAATACTTACTCTCTTACTTATCACAATCACATAATCCCTTACTCTTTCACATTTTTCCACATTTTGATTCCCTAATGTGATTGAAATGTTTGGTATAGTTCTTTTCTGCTAAATGATATTAAGTTGCATTCCTGTACATTCAGTTCAGGCTTTTCTTCCACCATATGTAGAATTTGTCTATTTCATTGCGGAATACATTGATGTCGACTTCATTCCTTATTTCCATAAAGAGCTTCGTGTCATCGGCATAAATTAACACTTTAAAATTTTTCAGAATTAAGGAAATGTTGTTTACGTACAAGATAAAAAGAAGAGGGCCCAAATAAGAGCAAAGAGACATTTTCGAAGTGACTTGAATTGGTTTTGATTTGTGTCAGATTAATTTGTTTTTAATTTATTTGTGTCAATTTGTGACAAATTTGATAATTTGTTGGCGGTCAGTTAGGTATGATTCAAGCCATTTCAGGAGTCGTCGTTCAATTCCAATTTTGTGTAGTTTAAAAAGCAGCATCGATATATCAATGCGATCGAATGCCTTGCTAAAGTCCGTATATAGAACTTCTATGGTTGCCGTTATCCATTGCATTCAATGAAAAGTTGACAATTTCCTCGAAAAGTTTTGGAATGCAAGAGATAAGGGCTACATCACGATAATTACGTACGTCTGATTTTCGACCAGAATTAAATATTGGTACTAGAAAAGAGCTTTTCCAAATTTTTGGGAAGATTCCAGACACCTATTGAAAAGTCAATATAGAGGAGAAGTGAGTTCTTTTGCAAATTTTTTTTTAATAAATACTGGTGGAATCGTGTCCGGTCAGGTCCCTTAGAAGCATCCAAGTTCATTATTGCGGTGAAATTTTCCTAGACTTGAATTTGATTTACACCAACATCTCTGAAACATTCTGGATAAAACGCAAAATAATCGCGGTCGCGATCTTCTTCCGAAAATGTAGTATAGATTTCTTGGAAAAAAATGGCAAATAAATTACAGTTTTTTTTTCCGAACTATCGCCAACATTTTCGTCGAGGTGCATTACAGATGGAAAATTGTCTGATTTTAATTTTGTTTTTACGTAATTGAAAAAGTTCTTTGGACAGGACTTTATTTCAAGCTCAGTTTTTGAATTATATTTTTCAAGTGCATTACTGATAGATTCAGTTGGTCGCAGATTTCCAAATATTTCGCTAAGTTTCGATCACTCTCTTCTTTCTTGTAGATTTTATGTGCTTTTTGTTTGCGATTTTTCAAATTTTTTATTTGACTGTTGTACCAGATTGGCGATTATCGAGTTGTGGGGCTTGCCTAGGATGTGGTGGGGTTTGACAGTGGGCCCTGTTAAATTCTTATAAAAAGCTGCATGTATCCGCAAGTAGGCCCCACCAAAGCGACCGTGTGCCGCTCAAAGCGCACAAGCCCAAGTCCTGGTGTAAGGTGGGACGCTAAACAGCCCTGACACGACGGCCCTCCGACGAGGCAGGAGGTTTGCCCAGGATCAATAAGCCGCCTGGAAAACCAATAATTACGAACAATATAGGAGATAACGCGACTCGATATAATCGGCAAAGACCTAGGCGACGAATAAAGGATCACGATTGGAAGCTTGGAACATGGAACTGAAAGTCGCTAGGTTTCGCAGGTTGCGACAGGATGATCTACGATGAATTACATCCCCGCAACTTCAACGTCGTGGCGCTGCAGGAGATTTGCTGGACATGACAGAAAGTGTGGAAAAGCGGGCATCGGTTCCCAGCGACTTCATAGTGCTGGGTAAGATGCGCCAACGCGTGATTGGGTGGTAGCCAATCAACGCAAGGGTGTGCAAGCTAAGGATTAAAGGCCGTTTCTTCAACTATAGCATCATCAACGTGCACTGCCCACACGAAGGGAGAACCGACGACGAGAAAGAAGCGTTCTACGCACAGCTGGAGCAGACATACGATGGATGCCCATTGCGGGACGTCAAAATCGTCATCGGTGACATGAACGCACAGGTAGGAAGGGAGGAAATGTATAGACCGGTCATCGGACCGGATAGTCTGCACACCGTATCGAATGACAACGGCCAACGATGCATACACTTCGCAGCCTCCCGCGGAATGGTAGTCCGAAGCACCTTCTTTCCCTGAAAAAAAATCCACAAGACCACGTGCAGGCCACCTAACCAAGAAACGGAAAACCAAATCGACCACGTACTAATCGACGGTAAATTAGTCTCCGACATCACGAACGTCCGTACTTACCGCAGTGCGAATATTGAATCCGACCACTACCTCGTTGCAGTATACCTGCGCTCAAAACTCTCGACGGTGTACAACACGCGTCGAAGTCGGACGCCGCGGCTTAACATTGGGCGGCTACAAGACGGTAGACTAGCCCAAGAATACGCGCAGCAGCTGGAAGTGGCACTCCCAACGGAAGAGCAGCTATGTGCAGCATCTCTTGAAGATGGCTGGAGAAATATTCGATCCACCATTGGTAGTACCGCAACCGCTGCACTTGGCACGGTGCTCCCGGATCAGAGAAACGACTGGTATGATGGCGAATGTGAGCAGTTAGTAGAAGAGAAGAATGCAGCATGGGCAAGATTGCTGCAACACCGCACGGAGGAAAAAGCGTCAGCATGGAGATCGAGACCGTGAAGAGACGGAGCAATTGTACCTATGCTTATAACACACGAAAGTTCTATGAGAAGTTGAACCGGTCACGTAAGGGCCACGTGCCACAGCCTGATATGTGTAAGGACATAAACGGGAACCTTCTTACGAACGAGCGTGAGGTGATCCAAAGGTGGCGGCAGCACTATGAAGAGCACCTGAATGGCGATGTGGCAGACGAAGATGGCGGTATAGTGATGGACCTGGGGGAACGCACGCAGGACATAAGGATCTCCAGGAAATCCAGGAGGAGATTGGCCGGCTGAAGAACAACAAAGCCCCTGGGGTTGACCAACTACCATGAGAGCTATTTAAACACGGTGGTGAGGCACTGGCTAGAGCACTGGGTCATTACCAAGATTTGGGAGGATGAGGTTCTGCCGCAGGAGTGGATGGAAGGTGTCGTGTGTCATATCTACAAAAAGGGCGATAAGCTGGATTGTAGCAACTACCGCGCAATCCGCTGAACGCCGCCTACAAGGTACTCTCCCAAATTTTATGCCGTCGACTAGCACCAATTGCAAGGGAGTTCGTGGGGCAGTACCAGGCGGGTTTTATGGGCGAACGCTCCACCACGGACCAGGTGTTCGCCATTCGCCAAGTACTGCAGAAGTGCCGCGAATACAACGTGCTCACACATCATCTATTCATCGACATCGAGTCGCATATGATACAATCGATCGGGACCAGCTATGGCAGCTAATGCACGAGCACGGATTTCCGAATAAACTGACACGGTTGATCAAAGCGACGATGGAGCGGGTGATGTGTAGAGGTGTGCGCCGGTCCGATATTCGTCGGCGGCGGCGTTTGTCAGAATTTTGGTCGGCGGCGGCGGCGTGAATCGGCGTGGCAATTTTTTTCATTACATTTTCTAAGATGTTTTTTGCATTTTTTCGGGATATTCAAGACATTAAAAGCATGAAAAATCTAATGAACTTCTCCAGAAAAATATGGAGAAAAACCAAAATTTGGAAAATACTTTCGGATTGTTTGAAGTTTCGAGAAATCTTTGGAATTACCAAGAGAAGCTCTTTGAATTTCCAAATAAAATTGTTTGGAATTTCAGCAGAAAATTTGTCGCAATTTACAATTTTTGGTCGCAATTTTCAGAACTTTCTCAAAAAAAAATGTTCTTAGCTTCCACATGAAAAATTTCGAAAATTTATGAAAAGTTCTTGTTAAGTTTCTGTTGAGTATTCTTCCAAAGTTACACAGAACATTATTGATAATTGCAGTAGAGTGCGGCTGGTTGGATGGGTGTTTTACCGTTGGCGTTCTCAGTCTAGAATAATAAAGACAGCTAGTTTGGCATGTCCAACGATAAAACAATAAAAAAAAACATTCAAGAATTTAAGCGGGAGACTCTAAGAAGTATTTGAGAAAAATTCGTTGGAATGTTCAGGAGAAATTCTCCGTAAGTTTAACGGAAACTTCTTTAGAATTTCCGCGGAGGATTGTTTAAAATTATTCAACGAAAAATTGTTCGAAATTATTGGAATTCTACGGGAAGTTCTTTGTACAGTAGACGTCCGATAACTGAAAGTCATTTAACTGCAATGCTTTTAAGGTGATTATACAATCAAGCCAAGTGGTGAATTTCAAATTCACCACACGGTTTATACTCCTGTTATGAAAAGTTCAAATCTAGCGTAATAATTTTCGTACAATGTTGAAATTAAAGTCGATTGTTTAGCACAAGTAAGCAAACGATCTACGGATGTTTCATCTCCATGGGCGTTGTGGTTCTTTCAATTCGTGCTCTGGAAAAATCACTAGAAAAAGCACGTGGTTTCCAAGATGGCCGTTTTGTGGCTTTGTTGTATAACCACCTTAACTGCATTTCGAAAGTTACATCAGTTTTGCAATTATCTAACAGCTGAGCTTCAAAACTATGTCAAAGTCGATGATAACTGCATAGCGGTGAACAATCAGATGCACTTCTATTTTGACGACGTCTGACAATTGTTTGATGTCTAGAATGCGTCATGTTGCAGTTATCGAACGACTAGTGTATTGTCCGTAAGAATTCTTGGGAAATTGCATTGGCTGAAAGCCATTTGTCCGAACTGTTAATTTGTCCAAAAAAGTCGTTTCTCTAACAGGTCGTTTGGCCGAATAGGTCATCAGCCCAAAAATACCGTTTGGCCGATATGGTCGTTTAACAGAATCGGTCATTTGTCCGAAAATATCATTTTGTTAAGAAAATTATTTTGAGCTTTTTAGTGGAATGTCTTCACTTGTCATAAGACGAGTGTGTACAATCCCATTTAATTCCACCACTTAATTGTACCTAGACAGATACGTATTTCGACCTCAACAGTAAGGCCGTCTTCAGTGTCTCGTACTGGACTCGACTTAGTCGGCTTTTTCGGCTTTTTCGGCCAAATTACCAGCTCAGCCGTCTGTCACTTTCGATCTTATTGGAATGGAATGAAATTTTTAATCGAAAATAGAAAGAATTTTTTGAAGAAATCCAAAAACAATCCTCAAAAATTCCGAGCATTTTTTCCGATGTTTTAAAGTTGGCTATGCCAAACTAGCCGTTTAATGATGGACTTCTCCCTGCGAAAAATATCTCTCTAATAAAGGATGAAAAACTAACCGTCTTGATTATTTTAGATTGGGGAAGTCAACGTTAAAGCATCTCTTTCACTAGTCAAAGTTTTCTGTGTGAATTTTAGAGAATACTCAACAGAGACTCAATAGGAACTTTTCGTCAATATTCCGAATAATTTCCAGTAGAAATTTGGAACAACTTCCCGTAAAAACTCTCTAGAGATTCTCATGTAAATCCCAAACAATTTTCCTTGGTAATTACAAAGAGTTCTCGAAAACTTTTGGAAAAATTTCTGGGGAAGTTCATCAATTTTTTGAGGCGAAATTCAAAAGATTCTCCCGTTATTGTCGTGAAAATATCCAAAATGACCAATTCATCCAAAAATCTGTAGGCGGGTTAGGGACAAAAGGTCGAAAGACATAAGGTCGAAAGGACAAAAAGTCGAAAGACAAAAGGTCGAAGGGACAAATGGTCGAAAAGGACAAAAGGTCGAAAGGGACAAAAGGTCGAAAGGACAAAAGGTCGAAAGAAAGAAAAGATCAATAAGATCAAAATTACATTCAGTGAATACAACTAATCATATACATCAATGCGCGCACTTGCGGCGTGCCCTTTTTTGACAGACTTTGACTTTTTTGACAGAAGTGACATTTAGAAAACCTTGATATCCATCTATTATTTGCACTCATTGAATGCATTTTATTTAATTGTTAAAAATATTGAAAAATAAAAGGGATTTTTTTCCAACTGTATAGGACAACTCTGTAAGGCGCAATACAAGTTTTATTCATTTCCAAAATCAACAATTTGCTTTATCTCTAACAAAACTATATAGATATTCATAATATCGTTTCATGGTAATTTCTCCGTCTTTGAAAATGGCTCATTCTTCCACTTTGATTAATGAGATGAGTGTGTTATTATTTCTGCTTGAAGTTAAATGTATAGGACAAACACCCAGCTTGTTATCAACTTGTTCTAGATCGAAATTTTCCCTTCCTGTTTTGTTATTTTAACCGTTAAAACGACCAAAAAGATATCAAATTAAGTAAACATAATCGATGATTTCACAACATTAAAACAAGTTATCGATTTGCTCTTAAGCTTTGCTCGGGTAGGCTTCTACCAAATAGTCTTTTCGGTTAAACGATTCGGCCTAACAACTTTCAGTCTTGTGACTTTCTGCCGAACAACTCTTTTCTGTTCAAAAATTCAATTTCAATTAGATTTTTTTTTATTTCAACGAGAACTCCTTCGCAATTTTCACGCTTAGTTTTTACGGAGAGCTCTTCGAAGTTTTAACAAGATATTGTATGGAATTTTCATGGAAATAATTGGTATCTTCACGAAAAATTCTCTGGAGTTTCAACGAAATGTTGTAGAGATCTATCAGGAAATTATACGGAAAATCCAATGAATCTTAGGAGTTTCCACTGAAAATTTCAATTGGCGTGGGAAATCAGATCAGCGGCGTGACAAATTTTAAACGATGCAAAAATGTCGGCGGCGGCGGTATGCCAAAAACTGCCGGCGGCGGCGGCGCACACCTCTAGTGATGTGCGTAGTTCGAGTTTCAGGGGCATTCTCGAGTCCCTTCGAAACCCGCAGAGGGTTACGGCAAGGTGATGGTCTTTCGTGTCTGCTATTCAGCATCGCTTTGGAAGGGGTAATACGAAGAGCAGGGATTAACACGAGTGGTACAATTTTCAATAAGTCCGTCCAGCTATTTGGCTTCGCCGACGACATAGATATTATGGCACGTAACTTTGAGAAGATGGAGGAAGCCTACATCAGACTGGAGAGGGAAGCCAAGCGGATCGGACTAGTCATCAACACGTCGAAGACGAAGTACATGATAGGAAGAGGTTCGAGAGAGGACAATGTGAGCCACCCACCCAAAGTTTGCATCGGTGGTGACGAAATCGAGGTGGTAGAAGAATGTGTGTGCTTGGGCTCACTGGTGACTGCCGAAAATGATACCAGCAGAGAAATTCGGAGACGCATGGTGGCTGGAAATCGTACATATTTTGGACTCCGCAAGACGCTATGATCGAATAGAGTTCGCCGCCGCACCAAACTGACAATCTACAAAACGCTCATTTGACCGGTAGTCCTCTACGGACACGAGACCTGGACGATGCTCGTGGAGGACCAACGCGCACTCGGAGTTTTCGAAAGTAAAGTGCTGCGTACCATCTATGGTGGGGTGCAGATGGCGGACGGTACGTGGAGGAGGCGAATGAACCACGAGTTGCATCAGCTGTTGGGAGAACCATCCATCGTTCACACCCCGAAAATCGGGCGACTGCGGTGGGCCGGGCACGTAGCCAGAATGTCGGACAGTAACCCGGTGAAAATGGTTCTCGACAACGATCCGACGGGCACAAGAAGGTGAGGTGCGCAGCGGGCAAGGTGGATCGATCAGGTGAAAGATGACTTGCGGATCCTCCGTAGACTGCGTGGTTGGCGACGTGTAGCCATGGACCAAGCCGAATGGAGAAGACTCTTATATACCACACAGGCCACTTTGCCCTTAGTCTGAATAAATTAAATGGTTGTGGTCCCATTTGTGATTTTTCAGTTGGATAGATGGTTTCACCCTAACCTTCACCCTAATATTTTGAGGGCAACAAAATAAAATTCGGATAATTTTGAGGATTTTCAAAACATTCTTTAACAAATCCGAGGAGTTTAATTGTTTATTTATTTTTTATTATCACCCCGAACCGCACCCCCCCTTACCTTTCGGAGACCAGTAGGACAAAAAGTTATTTAAATATTTGTAACGTTCAATCAAAGGTAATTGCCTATTTCCGGGGATTAAACCACCCGACTTGGACGTTAATTTACAATGTTATGAAAACTCATATGTGAATATGTACGTTATGTGGAAGATATTGATTTGAAAAATGTATTGGAGGTAACCACTTTCCCTTCGATGGGACTCGAACCCATGACCCTACAGTACGCTAGACTGGTGCTTTAACCAACTAAGCTACGAAGGACCTCCGTCGGCCTTCGCAACCTAGCGGCTACTGAACGAGCTAGAGATTCCCAGATTGAACGCATAGTCAAATCACTCGCAATCCATTTATCGCCAATACTACTTATGTGTATTGTACACGTCCACATTAGAGGAGCGTGAGTATTTAGAATGTCTGGCGGCTATACACATTCTTCATCAGCAACGGTACTGATCAAGTGAGGTTGTGTAAGCTATTTGCCAGTCGGTCGTCAAGCTCCTGAAGTTTGTAAAGGAGCTGCCAAAAGAATCGCTAAAGGATTTCTCGGGTAAATTTTTTTAAGTGTTTTCTTAAGTTTTGAAAATGGAATTTCCGAATGAAATCCAGTAGGAAGTTCCAAAAAAAATCCAGAGAGAAATTTCGAAGAAATTTTTAGAATTTCCTCTTTAAAGAAGTATTTGAATTTACTTCCGGATTATTTTTCGAAGGATTCTCTAGAGCAATTTCCATAGAAATTCGTAGTAGAGTAGACACCCTGTACCTTAAAGAGGCAAAATGGGTGAACGGTACCCGTTATTTTATTGTCGAAAAGATTATTCATATTAATCCACAGGCGGTGAAAGTTATTTCATGAAAACCATTGTTGTTTGCGATATTACTTACGACTAAAATTTTCATTTTTTTTGGGGTGATACAATCAAGGGTATTTAAAATCAGGTGAACACTGTATACGAGCTGCTGCAACCAAATAAATCGATATTGTGCTGCTTGGGGAGCTGAGAGGGTTTTTCCGAAGTATGTACAACCGCTGATGACTGGGCAAATTCTTGCCATCCAGATAAAATTTCCTGCTAGATCAGGAGTTTGGTTATGTGCTGTTTTAAGTATAATCGCTTTGAGTCGGTATCGGAATCAAAGCGTCAGTATCGTCCGTTGGCGAAATGTAAAATTTTCTCACAAGAATCTGACTTGATTTTATTGCTATTAATTATTTTAAATGCGCAGTGTTGAAAATAAATCGTTTTTTTCCGGACCACTATTTTATACCAGAGAAAGTTGATCCGAGAAGAATTTTCTTCAAAGTACAGTGACTATAATAACAGTGCCGTCAAGTGTCAAAATTGGAACAGAATCAGTTGTCAGTTCTATACAAATGCGCATTCCAAACGAGCAGGAGACCTGTCTACTTCAAAGTATAAAACATATTATGTATCTCGAGATAAAATAGAATAATGCGGCTTCCTGCTGGTTACTTCTCACGTAATCGCAACGGTCACTAAACACAACAGTGTGAATGAAAATCTCACATATCGTATGCACTTGCCATGATAAACACTCTCCATAAGTCGAGTCAAGTACGACACACTGAAGACGACCTTACTGTTGCGGTCGAAATACGTATCTGTCAAGGTACAATTAAGTGGTGGAATTAAATGGGATTGTACAAACTCGTCTTATGAAAAGTGAAGACATTCCACTAAAAAGCTCAAAATAATTTTTTTTAACTCTCCATGTGTCCAGTGACTCCGGTTGCCTCTCACTAATACAATCGAACACTGCTGTCATTTCGCGAAAAGCACGTGGTTTTGTTTTGAGCGGGAAAATTCTGACTATCTTTTAACAAGACGGCTATCTTGGCGTTTACCTTCGCAGTCGAGCCGCCGCAGCATTGAGCATGAGCATGAGTATTATGACCGCACAATTCGTAGTTGCTACTCCGTAATTGACTGAACTTGCGAAATTGTACAGAGAACGCAATGAATGGGGCTTGGGATTAGCTACCCATTCTTAATGTACACGTTTCGGGAGCTCAAATATTTAAAGTCAATAACGGCGCCGGCCACGTCCTTACGGTCATATAGGAATGGAAGGATTGTTAGTCCGACTCTTATTGCTACTAGAGACCGAGTATACCTCTGCATCTCCACGATTGTCTTGGGATAGGATATCGTTTATGGCCCGTTTACATATAGGCTAGTTCTAGCGGACAATGCACTGTCCGACAATACTAGCTCGATATTAGCATAATGTAAACACTATTAGCACATGACAATTCCTGTTTACATTATGCTAATTTCGCGCTAGTATTGTCGGACAGTGCATTGTCCGCTAGAACTAGCTCATATGTAAACGGGCCATTAAGTTACAAGGATAATTTATCTGGATTCACTTTGGTAAGCGATGCGATCTATGTAATGGGAAATAACACTAATTCGAGTTAAAGTTAAAACATGCACGCACGGTGGCATGTGAAAACTGAGGAGAATCGCGTTTTGGACGACCGCACGGAAGCGCAGCACTGTACTCACTTGTTCGATGGCTACAGCAAACTATTGAAGAACGCGTTTTTTTTTCGACCGCGCGCGACATCCGCATGAGCCACCGAACACAAGATAGATATTCGATTTCTTTCCCAACGACTAAAATACGCACCGCACTTTAACACAATATTTCGGCCGATCGCGCGATCGTTTTGCTGTCCGAAACAAGAGAAATCACGCACTGAACTCAGTGTAAGACCGCCGCAGCATTCTAGAAAAAGATAAGCGCGACAATAATTGCTTGGCGTCGGTAGAAAGCTACCGTCGATAGCAAAATCAAAATCATGCTTCGGAGATTGACGCTGGCTGTAAAATTATTCACTGACGAAAATTCGATGACGTCAGTACCGGTCTGAGCGGCACGGCGGTCCTTAGCAAATGATTGCTGCTGAAGTTTTCTCGCAGATTTTGACTTTGTTTTTTTTTTTTTGCGTATCCCACAATTTTCATGTTGTGAGTTATACCAATTTTGTTCGAAAACAATGACATAAGAATCTGAAACAATTTGCGGGCGATCATGTCTTGTACCTAATCCTGCTGACTTTTTAAATTTAGGTCAGTTCCAAAAGATAATAATCAAATAGTAATTTTAGTTTTGTTTGACGAAATTGATCCTACTGAAATGTACTCCAAAAGGCAAACGAAACACTGTAAATTATACCCAAACGAATTTAGTTTTAAACAAATCACTTCGAGTCCGGTGGAGAGTGGCGTCAAATCGGCACCGATCAAGTGTGACTAATGAACCGATTGGAACTGCGAGAGCAAGTTCGGAGAACTGTTTGTTTAACAGCGATTGCCGAGCGTTGTCAAAATCACTTTTTAAAATTCCTCGACGAGCTTTACGACTCATTTCCATTATTAAATGACCGCCATTTAAGATTAAATTACACCTGCCTGCACATTCGGATGTGTTTTTCTCCTCTTGCTGGATCGAATTCGAAGTTTAATATGTATATCGGTTTTTTATTCGTACATCCAGCCAATGCTTTTGAATCCCTATATTTGTTTTCTGTTTTCTGGTAGAGAATCTCAATTTCTGCCACCAAAAACATTATAGCCACGGTTGGTTCGGTAGGAAAATAGTGATGCCAGTCATCAAAACACAAAAGCAAAACTGGAACAATCGTCAATGGTGTCAGTAAAGTACCAAATCCAGCATGTCTGGCCTCCAGTATCAGAGCGTGTCAGTTTCAGAAGGTTAACCATCCTATTTATAATCCCTCCCATGCGACGAATTGGTTCCTCACACTTCCAGTTCGTCTGTAAGCTGATAGTAGAACGCGACCTGGAGAACGTGCGTGATGGAAATTTATGGAAATATTGACGATAATCGATTTTCGAGCGATATGAGGTCGAATAAAAGGTGATCAACGATCGATTTCTTCTCACACCTCTCCCCAGGCGTTACGGGGCACAGCAAAGGTGCCACACGAGGATGATGGCAGAACTAGCTGCTGTTGGTAATGCTGCTGCATAGTGATCAAGAACTGGTTGAATTTTATAAACATGGGATAATATTTCCAGTTTTTAATCTTTAGCACACATGATGATCCTATGAAAACTAAATGATTTAAAAACGACAAGGGTTATTAGTCCTTAATTAATGGCAATCGAAAACAAAGAATTAAAATGTACAGTATTTTAAATATTTTGATTTCTTAAATTCTGTACAAGATATTCTGGCTTATGCTTTTTTGTAGCGGTAACAAAAGCTAAAACTTTTTTTTTTCTATGTTATACTCTTCGTCACTCTCAATTGAAATTCATTGAAATGAATCGCCTGCTTTGAGCGTGCTTACAGCGGCACACTAGGAGTTAACTTTCTGAAATCAGTATGGCGTAAGGCATCTAAGGTTCGATTTCTCAAAATTAAGCACTTTCATCAAAAAAATATTTGGTAGGCATGGTAGCGGACTCCTTTCTACATAATCGGTACCAAATAGTTTTTCATGAAATGTTTCTTATTTTGAGAAAACCCGCGTTAGATGACTTTCGCCATACAAATTTCTGGCGGTTAACTCTTGCTGGCTATTTCGCGCATATACTATAGCGCCTGGATGTGACAGCGGCGGGTAGAAAATCAGCCACTGCCAATAATTCATTGAAAACTCTTTATAGAAACCTTTTAGGTAAGTCGTGCGGATAGCATTGGGTTCAATTTCCGTCCGAGCAAGTAGAAAGTATAGTATGACTAATCCACTGAATTTTGGGTAATGTACTGAACATTTTCTAATTCCAGTCAATAGGATCCTTTTTTGATGACGGTGATCCAGTAGAATCGCAAAATTTGACCAACATTTCATTTTCATTCAACCACTGTTGACATAATGATCTCCTTCGTATCGTCCGTTGTTAGTAGGAAGAGCCAGAGTTACAATTCAGTCACTTTACCGAACTGCTCCGATCTTCACACGGATACGATTTCGATTTAAATTTATGAATATATTTACCGTTTATTCACAAAAGTGTTCGGACGATGACGACGACGCAGATCGGTTGTTATAGTTTTACGCGGCTCCGGGCGGTGCTGCGCACAAGACAGGCGGACAGCTGGTGACACTTTGGCTTGCGAGTTTGATGGCGTTGCTGCTCGTTTGTCCGGTTGTCGTCGGGATGAGGATTTGAAATTGTCATAATTTGGATGTCGTAAATGTCACAATATTGATGGGAAAATGAAACCTAACACCGGCGGCCGTATTTTTCCCCTTGGTTGGTTGTTCCACTTGAATGCTATGAGTTCTGGTTTGGTTTTCTCCGTGTGTGTTTTTTTGATCGGGTTGATCTATTAAAACTGGTATGAGGTCCGTTGCTAAATAAAACTTATGATAATTTTATTGAATGCGTAGGGAATGAGTCATCTCATAATCGATGTCAAAGATTTTCGATTTAGTTAGGGTTTAGAAGGTTGGTTGCTTTCAAATTGAGGGTAGTATAAAATAGAAAAATGGGTACAGATTAATTACTTGATTTACTTATTTGAATCGCACATTATACTTACTACACTAGTTCACCATAATACGCTTCAGTATCAAAACCTTATTATGGTCATGAGTAGAGATTGATTTTGTATAATGGGGACAGTGCGCTGATGCATGCGGAGGCGCATGGTACATCGTAGGATACTGCTACAAATGGTTTTGTTTTAGTTTCACAAAATCATTTGAAGCTTCGACAAACTGGAGGAAATATCAAGTTATCATTCTAGTTGTGTTACATCTACCTCAAATACGATAGATATTGAGGAATACCGAAAAGGTGTTTTGGAGGCCGTTCGGGAGGCCTCTTCCTTCTGCAGTTTATTCTCCTCCATACACATCGGAAACGATGGTTATAGGTCAATGTGTTTTGCAGGGATCGAAGGAAGTCTTTCCTGCTATCTTGTGTCACAGAATTTCTCTGTAGGTAGTTTATTTAGCGGTCATTATTATAGACCTCTTGTTTTAGAATTTCTCCTAGATTTTTTTCAGATACTCTGCTAGGAGAATTCTTTTGAGAATTTCTCCATGAAATTATGTGGAAAATCCACTCCACTTCTTCAGGAAGTACTTTAGGAAATTCTCTAAAACATGTTTCGGGAACTTTGGATACTCCCACAAAAATTCCTTCCAAAAATTCTTTTCGAATTTTCTAAAGTAGTTCTTGACGGAATTTCCTGCAGAGTAGCTTGAGGAAATTCCGAAGGAATACTCAGGGAATTCCGGAACGAATTCCCGGGGAGTTCATGCAGAAATTTCCTGGGCACTTTTAAAAAGGTTTCTTGGAGAAATTTCTGGAAGAACTCTTGAAGTGGTTTCCCACGAAAAACATGGATACATTTATGGGAGTCCTCATGGAGGAATTTATGAAAGAAAAATTGGTAGTTTATGTGGAAGAATTTACTGGGTATTTTTTTATGATGTTGGAAATTCCGAATTCCTTTCCCGGAAAATCCCGAAGGGCTTTTTGGATAATTTTTGTAGAAATTCTGGGGTAAGTACCTGCATAAAATTTGAGATTTCTGACAGAATATACCGCAAAAATTACTTAAATAATTTCCAAAGCAAATTCTATAAGAAAACTATAAGGGGACAGCTGAGAACTTTTAAAAATGTACTTAACAAAAACAAAATTACAATGGCTACATATCGTATTGATTTTCCACTCAAAACGACTAGCTCTTTGTGACTTTATAACGTATTTTAATTCCAAACTTTTGTTCGATCCGCCATTTGATGATGTACTTAGCGTTTTGAATCGCCATCTTAGAACCGAGCTATAAGAATGACCAGATACCAAAACCCGAGCACGACGCTACGCCAAATCAGACATGACGTCATATACCCGGATGAGCAGCTGAAATACCTCAAACCTAAATCCCAACCCCGTCCAATTACCAAATTATGCAATCTAACTTTGAGTCGCCACGACTATCTTGGTCTTTGTTCCTTTCCCTTACAAAGTGTTGATAATAAGATGATATCGATTGTAAATATCATTAAGAGTCTCGGCTCCGTTAAGTGTTATACACGCCTGAGCCTGTCAAATAAATACAATAGATAAAAAAAAAGAATGACCAGATTGGCCATTGAAGTGAACATTCAAGAAATGTTTCAATCTTTTCGTTACAGCTTAGATAATAATTTTAGATATTGCAGCTTAGATAATAACTTTGAATATTTATTGAAATATTCGTCTAAAACGTAGTAAAAACGATGACAGATTTTATGTGTTAAGCCATTTTGCCCTGCAAATGCGTTGAATACCATTTTATCGTACACATTTACCACATCAATCAAATGAATAGTGCACTATTAAAAACTTCCGAAGGAATTTCTGGAGGAACTTCCGGAGGAATTCCTGGAGGAACTTCTGGAGGAATTCTTTGAGGAACTTCCAAAGGAATTCTTGGAGGAACTTCCGGAGGAATTCTTGGAGCATCTTCCGAAAGAATTCCTTGAGGAATATCTGTAGCAACTCCTGAAGGAACTTCTGTAGGAATTCCTGGAGGAACTTCTGAAGGAATTCCTGGAGGAACTTCCGGAGGAATTCCTGTAGGAACTTCCGGAGGAATTCCTGTAGGAACTTCCGGAGGAATTCTTGAGGTACTTCCGGAGGAATTCCTTAGGAACTTCCGGAGGAATTCCTGGAGGGACTTCCGGAGGAATTTTTGGTGGAACTTCCGGAGGAATTCCTGGAAGAACTTCTGAAGGAATTCCTGGAGGAACTTCCGGAGGAATTCCCGAAGGAACTTCTCGAGGAACTTCCGGAGGAATTCCCGGAGGAACTTCCGGAGGAACTTCCGGAGGAATTCCTGGAGGAACTTCCGGAGGAATTCCTGGAGGAACTTCCGGAGGAATTCCTGGAGGAACTTCCGGAGGAATTCCTGGAGGAACTTCCGGAGGATTTCCTGGAGGAACTTCCGGAGGATTTCCTGGAGGAACTTCCGGAGGAATTCCTGGAGGAACTTCCGGAGGAATTCCTGGAGGAACTTCCGGAGGAATTCCTGGAGGAACTTCCGGAGGAATTCCTGGAGGAACTTCCGGAGGAATTCCTGGAGGAACTTCCGGAGGAATTCCTGGCATGAAATTGATTCACCAACGGCGTAACGCAACCACGCCGCCGTCGCTGGTTAAAATTGATCTATTACGCCGCCGCCGATAAAATGTCAATCGTTACTCAGGTCTACTGGTACACTGGATGCTAAGATCTTACCGGAACGATCGTGCCGATTCCGGCTCTCAGTGAACAAAGAATAAAATAAGTGTTTGTCCAGGTCTCATCGACACCTTTTAGTTTGGCGAGGATCTTTCCGTGGTGGGTGTCTACTGCCGTGATAATAATCCGAATACCGTGGTAAACATTTGTCTCCTCTGTGATGCTATACAGGCAATAAAGAACAATGCTCGCTTAACTTTTCAAAAGGACCTAAGTAACATTTTTTTCATGAATTAAATTGAATACTGCAATCAGTAGCTTTCATGTTGTTCTGTCAAATTAATTCATGAAAAAAAAATTACTTAGGCCTTTTGAAAAGTTAAGCGAGAAAGTGAATGATCTGATCCGTATTTCCCATTTTCGCTTTTTTCTCTATCCTGCTAGGAGCTTGAACGCCCAGAGCGTTGCCATTTAGAGGCATTCGATGAAGCAGACCTCATAGCTCTTCTAGACGGGGCTCTACCCAGAACTTGTTAGAGCACACTCCTCACTTCCATCGACGTTACCATGATGAGTTGATTTTAAAAGGGAGGCTGGCTCCGATCTGTACGGGAGCACCAATTCAGCTTTGCTGCGTCGCAGCATGCGTGAAACAATGAAAATGACAGTTGCGCGTCCCGAGTAGACGAAAATAGCTCAATAATATCAAATGTTGATAAGATAGCAAAATGAGATATGGACATGATTGATATAAGAGATAAAAGATCAGGCGACAATATCAATATTTTGCACTAAAATATCATGAGGATATCAAGATATGTTATTTGTAATAAGGGATCGATATCAAGTGCCATTAGTTTGTTCTTATCCATAGCCATCTTGATATTTAAATGATATTTCAGTGCAAATTTTTGATATTGTGGCCTGTTCTTTTATCTCTTATATCAATCAAGTCCATATCATGTTTTGTTATTCTGTTCATAGCTTCTGCCCGGGGTTACTTCCGTATCGAGTGGTGTGCCCTTGAAAACGCGAGTAGTTTTCAATTTGGAATCTGTGAGGAGTGTCCTTAACAGAATCGAACCTAAACCTAAACAGAATCGAAAGTTTTCGCAAGAGAGCGACAAGTTTGAAATCGTAAAGAATCTGGAATATTAAGCAGAGGATCATTGAATAAACTTGAAATTGAAATCGCATTTTTTTTTTGCCTAACGTTAACCAGAAACGGGAATGATAACGTGGAAACTACCATATCGAGGCAGGGTTTATTATTGTCTTTATTAAGGAGACTTTCAGCCCTAGGCTGGCTCGTCTCCGGACCACCAAGGCAGGGTATTTCAACCAACATAAGTAGGTTCGTCATCTAAAAACGATGCTAGTGATCAGTTTTTAGAAATTCCTACAAAATGGCGTTATTAGAATTTTTACGCTACAATCCATACGTCCGTACTTTGCCCAAGCGATCTGACGAATTACATCACCTAGTCTTCTTACACATCTCATCAACCGCAACCGAAACTGAACTGCTCCTAGTGCTTAAGCAACTCCGTGATTGATTCGATTCATTCAGAAATTCTTCATGGGATGCTCCTTTAGGGTCCAGTTGACAACGAAGAGTCACAATTCCACCATATTACGCTCAACATCCACTTCTTCATTTACCCCGAGAATATTTTGTTGGTAGCTTACGGGGATACACCAGTGCGTATCCGAATCAGGACTTTATCCGCTCACAGAGCCGTTCTTCGATAGAGTTTATGATAATCGCCAGCAAATGTGTCCGTGGTCATGTCTGGTCCGAGCATCAAATAAGGCGAACATCCCATTTCCCACCAGAAGATCGTGCAGGTGCTTCTGCCTGTGCCGAGGCAGCCTGACCGCCATTTCGAAACCGTGTGTCAGTTGCTATTTGCCGCAGGGCCGGAATTTATTATGCGCTGTGGCTTAATTTTTTTTTACATAACGTCGTCTGTAAGGACATTGCTGCCTCGTTGTTTCACAGTTTCCACTATTATTAACTGTGTGGTTTCGATTAGCCACGTCACTATTTGTGTATTTGTATATCCTTTCTCTTTGTTGACATTACGTCCTGTAGCCGCATCGTAGCTTATAGTGTTTATCAAGCACTCCCACAGTTATTTTTGCGTGGTACCATTTCAACATGTCATGAAGCTAACATGCCCAGGACGGTCGAGACAATTTTCAAATCGAAAATTTTCCAGACCGATCTGGAATCGAGCCTAGCTACTCTAAGCATGGTTTTGCTTTGAGCCGCGCGTTCAACCGTAAGGCCACACGGGTAAAAATCCGTTCCCAGAAATGAGAAAATAATTCATGATTCCATGAATCCGTCGTGTTTTCATGCTATGAAAATACACCATGAATATAAATCATGATTTCATGATTTATTTTCGCGTAACGCAACCAATGCGTTACAATTTGGTTGTTAAGATCGACAAAATAAAAAAAAAGTTCAACAGGGGATTTGAACTCGAGTACACTGAGCGAGAGTCCGGCGTGCTACCTCTTCGCCGTTCTTACTTCTTGGGAATGGAGTGTTCGAAGCATAACCGGTTATGCATACTGTCGACTGATGAGGATTGCCTAGTACCATGAATCAGAGTGTAAAATAATCGAAAATTTTTGGTGAAGTTCATTTTTCTTCATTTGTCAGTTCACTTCCGTCACATTCATAGTCGGCTCTGGACAGTCAATATTCAGTTGAATATTAGTCATTGAATATTTATGCACATTTTACAAATTGATAAATTATCTGAAATCTGAACACGTTTCAAATGAGTAAAGGGATTTATCACACAGGACTGAATCCGATTTTCATCCGCGAGGCACTTTCAACAGTAAACATCAACATAAACAATGCTAATTATGTTTTTTCTGCACATAGTAAACACACTCAGTGACAGTCGAATGAATGAGTCCGTGGAGTAGTCGTCTGACTATGTCATTCTATGTTTTGAATATTCATGCGATGTTTGTCAAAATTCGGACCGAAGTTGCTTCATGAAGATGAATATTGTAAGCTCTGATGAATAATGTTCCTGAAATCATGAATTATAATCATGGTTTCATGAACTGACCTGATTCATGATTTCATGATTTTTTATTCATGCCTGTGAGTATGCATTTGTTCCCGTGCAAGGAGAATCCATATTCGTATATCATGTGGCTACACACGATGTCCAAGGAAGTTGATAAAATAGTCTAGATCCGACCGGGAATCGAATTCATCCTTGTTCGACATGGTCTTCGCGCATTATTGCTAGGCCAAGAAAAGCTCATAGAATAGTAGGAATCAAAATTGAAGTAGGATTATCGCTCAATATGTTGTGTGGCCATAAATTGGATAAGAATCTTCATTTCTTTGGTCCTATAAACGATTCGAATCGTCAATGGTCCATTAAATGACTTCCTTTCTGAAGCGGGAAAACCAAGAAGAAGAAAGAGCCTTCGAATGACTGGTTTTGACACTAAAATGTCCTTTACTAGGAGCAATCCAAAGGACCTGAAGGTAGCCATATTTGTCAATGATCTTCTTATATTCATGACTAGCAGAACCGATACGACCTGATTGTTTTTTGTTTACATTCGTAATTTATTTAGAAAACGGTGCATGAATCGATTCTACAGGGGAGTGGTATCTAACCACCATAGAAACATTTTGTTTTCAGGAATGGTGGCAATGCATATTGATTGATGCAAAAACATGCAGAATGATAGAAAACATGCGATCTATTCTCTTAAAGTGCTTTTTTGACCTTTCTATGATTTTTTTTTCAATACATTTTATAATGCACGAGAAAGGCATCATAGCCGCTAGGTGGAATAATCTGGAGTTTTTAATTCAAAGATTTACAGATTGCTTATGAACATAAAGTTTATTATCATATAGAAGTGGTATTTGGGTCACAATTGGCAACAGTTGGCTTCTAATTAAAGAACACAGTTTAGATTCCCGTTATCGTCGAAATCCAGCTGCGATAGCTTTGAACTCGGGTATAGACAGCGGGCAGCATACGCCCGCAGCCAGCTGATAGTGAGAACACACCCACCAGTACGTTATCTTCCGAAGCCAGTGGGGCACCGGCATCGATAATACAGTAACACCCGGTCATTCGCGGACGAGCGCATATACTGGAATCGTAGATATGGACATGTGAATCACCGTCGGCATGAATTTGCCGGCACTCGTCGTTCGCAAGCGTAACCTTGCGGGCCATCTGCATGTCGTTGGGGGTTTCTTCTTCGATCTTGAAGGGTTCGAAAAAATAGTAAAATGTCATATATTATAAGATGGGCGAAAACTTACATCCGATCGCCATCCAGTAAGAACCACAAGTTCACCGGCCGGGGACGCCACTCCTGGTAAACTGATCACCTGAACATCGCTGCTCAATTCTATGTTAGAAGCCGTTTTCACGAGAGCCACATCATTTTCGTAGAAAATTGGATCAAAACTTGGGTTCAGTTGAAGATCATCCACATCGTATTCCAATCCTTTCGGATCCAACGTGTAACTTCCAACGACTATCTTGAAACTTGTTTTAGTTCGACCCTGGACACAGTGAGCTGCCGTAAGGATCCAACGCTCGGACAGAATTGACCCACTGCAAAAGTGTATGCTAACTGGCAGTGAACGAAGCGATGCCTGGAAGGGAGCGTTCAGAACGGGATCCGTTTGGTCCATATCTTTCGCTACAAAGATTTTTACAAGTAGATTTTCAACATTAGAAGTTTTGAGTTCTGATTCTATACTTACAATTTGGTGCCGAATGGATCAATGCAATGGCAGAAATAAAAAGAATGAAGGTAACCTTATACATTCTGTACTGATTAAAAACTGGGTTTGTTAGTTGGCAAACGTTCCAATTTGAACCTAAAATGGTTGACTCCGAAGGGCTTGCTGCTTATATATGGTTATGATGTTTGTTATCGTCCATCTAAAAAAAACACTTGCTCATGTGAACTGTTTGCTTTCCGGAGTTTCCTGAAAGGCCAAATGTTCACTTATTATGTTTACATGAACGTATTTCGAGCTAAATGACGTAATCTTGCACATATTTCTACCGATGCCTTTTTCAAGCAATTCAATTGTAAGGGTTCATTTGGAGAATTAAGCTTAAAAGTGATAGTTTGAAAAATAAAAAAATCACACGGTAATAATAATTACTGGGACTACCCAGCAAAACCAATAAAACATCGATCAAAAATGATTCGATATCTGTTGAAAGTAATTTTGCTTGTCTTTATTGAACTGTCACTTTTAAGATTGATTTGAGTTTAATTCTCCAAACGTGAGATTTTCGAATTAGAAATAAAGTGGAAGAACGGAATAAGAGATGTACGAGAAACTTGTTAAGGAATCTTCAACCTCCCTATCAAATCCGGCCTTTCTAATACAAGCAACATAAATTCTATGTGATGGTCAATCACCTTACTTTAGGAATGAAGAAAGCCCTTAGTCCTGAATGTGAATTAGTCTATGCATTATCTGGAATTCATCACATTAGCACGCGTTGCCGACAGATGAGATAAAGGGCTAATTACGTTTATGAGGTGATTCTTTGCACTGGGGATCCGCAATCAATCACCCATTTGCACTTGCCAGATGGTTGTACCTAAACTGGAACTGAACTCATTATCTAAAAAAAACATTTCTCTTGGACATCAGATGTGCTACAACATGATATCCATGGTATCACATTTTGCAGCAGATTATTATTTCGGATTTTGAGGTAGGTAGGGTCGGTGTACCGGTAATAGTGGTATGAGTGACAGGTCCAACTTGTTTTGAAAATTCCTTTCAAGAAATGAATAAATTATACTTTTCTGTTAATACAATTACTTATTGTGAGTTTGAAATCTTAATCTTGACTACATTTGCTGATGAATGATTTTAACGCTGAAACTTATAATGATAGCCTCAAAACCTTAATACCCATATTACATACTCTCCTACCATCATATTTAAGGACTCTGTCAGCTGTCTCCATGAGATAAAATCCTACTTCTCAATGCATCCCTGGCTCCAGAAGACTGAAAGGCTGACTGTGGCCAATAACGTCGCCTTCTGCTGCTTGCTCGTACACTCCGGTATCCACGGCAACGAGTAAGCCGATCGTATGGCTGTCACGAGTCGGGAAGCATATCCCGAAGCTGTATCTGTTGGAAGTCTCCATGGACGCTGTAAGATGGATCAAAGGAATGATTCAAGAACATTGGGAAACCCGTTTTTATAGAGGGATGAAGGCAAATCTGCAAACAGACACCTGAAATTATCACTCAGGGAGTGGGGTTGACGGAACGCCGGACCCACTAAACCCAACCAAGCAACGGAAGGTTACTTGAGTTACCCTCTCTGCTAATACCATCGTTCCTCCAGGAACTGCCTCCTAGCATTACTTCTGGGGGATATGCAGTACTTAATGTACTCGCTCATTCACGGCGTCAGTAGAAATCAAGTGAAATTTTCTTCCGAGATTCTGGAAAGGCGCATTATTAAAAATATCGGTTCTTGCCTGGACCATCATTTTGCATAAGAGAAGATTGAGTAAACGAATTTTCTTGAAAGTGCAAATCATAATCGCTTGACGATTGGTTTCCACCGCCGTTCCGCTGCATTCCGTAGGGGCTTTAGTGATTGGACATGCATAGTATTTAAAAAAGAGAACATGATTTTTCAAGATCAACATGCTAATCAAAAGGATGCTGATCCGATAGAACTTTTCTTCAAAGTACAAAACACATTCGCTTGGCAACGGCAGAAATAACAATCGCAACGATAGCCGTAGGGGCCCCATACATGCTCCGACATCAGGACAACAGGGGCTTTGTCCAAAGGTTTAACGACCCCTCACCACGGCCTCTGCGAGTTAGGGGGCCTGCCTAGGACGTGGTGGGGTTTGGCAGTGGGCTCTGTTAAACCTCTACAAAAAGCTGCATGTGTCCGCAAGCGCACAGGAGCCCAAGAAGTACCAATTGGCACATCAGGATCAATGCCAGCGAGTTCCTGATTATGGCGTTTTGGCCGCGTGTTAACGGACCTTGTCTTAGATGTCGTAATATTGTGAAAGCGAGAGCTGGTAGCATGGCATTCTACGCTCTTAGTAGAGCCGGGTGACACTGACTCGAAACGGCGAGTGGACTAATGGCTAGGCTGTCTTCCGTTCCCTAAAACCGTGGCGGGCCTTGTAGCACGCTGTCCAATTCTGCTACCAAGCTTTGCCTGCTGGGTGGGAGTAGGTTCAGATGCCCGTTCTTTGCGCTTATCTGGCTCTGAACAGCAAAACAAAATAATTATTTTGACGATGCGTTAAGCATGGAGGTGGTAGACACTTTTGTCAAGGGGGGGTTAGTGAGGTCTCCTCCCAGGGAGGCGGAGAGCGGGGTAACGGAGGCTGCAACTAGCAGCACCGGAGTCTCCCCAGCAGTGACAGGGTATAGCCCTATCAGCACGCTCGGCGGACCACTATCCGGGATGCAGGTGGTCACCGAGCAACTCGATGATATCATCGAGTTCGCGAACGCAAGGCAGAACATCAGTAAGGAACTGAAACAGAACCTTCGGATGCTCCGCCAGGCTGTTCGAGTCGCAAGACAAGAACAGGATGCGTTTATCAGGCGGGTGGTGGGAAGAGAGAAGGCCGACAAAGGTGCTCAAACCGATGCCTTCTCCTTTCTTGGAGAAGCGACTATGGTACAAGAGGCGATTGATTTCGCCTTGACGGCCAATGAAAAAAAGACTGTGGCTAACCCGCAACGGCTCAGGCAGCTCAGAGCAAAGCCAAACGACGTGCGACCATAAAGGCCAAACGTCGCGTCGTCTGGACGGAGCAGATCGGGGTGCAAAGAGCCCGAAGGGCGTTGACCCGAGAAGGTAACTTCTCGGAACAAAAAGCGAAAGGCACCAATCAGAGTCGTCTCTGCCGTCAGAGACCAGTGCGGAGTCGAGGACCGATGTCGCCCTCCTGTCCGACCCGTACAACGTCCCTGTCGATAACGGCAATTGGGTGGCGGATGGGTCTAGGATGGCGGCTATTTGCACGACGGAACGGTACTCGAACCAAAAGGTAGTACACTCCTCTGCTGATGGTGTCGCGATAGCCAAGATAAATGGTGTGTTCTATTGTATCTGCTTTGCCCTACCAAGGTGGCCATTAAAACAGTTCAACCAGATGATCGATAGGCTATCGTCTTACATACGTCCCAAGTAGAAGAAAATATCTCAATAATATCAAATGTTGATAAGATAGCAAAATGAGATATGGACATGATTGATATAAGAGATAAAAGATCAGACGACAATATCAATATTTTGCACTAAAATATCATGAGGAGATCAATTTATGCTATTTGTAATAAGTGATCAATATCATGTGCCATTGATTTGTTCTTATCCATAGCATATCTTGATATTTAAATGATATTTCGATGCAAATTTTTGATATTGTTGCCTGTTTATCTCTTATATCAATCAAGTCCATATCATGTTTTGTTATTCTGTTCATGGCTTCTGCCCGGGGTACCCGGGTAGAGGTGAATAACAAACAAATAACATAATAATAACAAATTTTGCTGTGATATCAGGTTTTGTTATTTCTATGCTATTCATGAATAACATAAAATAGCACCCTAACAACAAATTTTGTTATAATAGTAAAATTTGTTATTTATATGTTATTGTAAGAAAGACCAGAACAACAAATGAAGAACACATTTTGCAATCATAACAAAGTTTGTTATTTATTTATCATTGCATTTTCAACATACCAATAATAACTGATTTTGATATTTTCTTTTCTTCAAATATTTTGCTATTGGTTTGTTATTATAATAGCAAAATGAGTTATTTATGAGTTATTTGCTAGAGCAATGTCTGTTATTATTTTTGCTATTTTAGCAACTATATCAAACAAACTAATAGCAGATTTTGCTATTCAGTTATTCATATATTAATAGTAAAATTTGATATTATTTTGCTGTTTTCTTCTACCCGGGTAGTGGATCGTAAGCCACTTAAGCCACCAGTAAGGTCGTCATAGCAGGAGATTTTAACGCTTGGGCAGTGAAGTGGGGCAGCCGCTGCACCAATCGAAGGGGTCAAGCGTTACTAGAGGGGGCAGCAGGGACAGCAGGGACAGCATGGACCATGTCCAAGGGCTTGACGACCCCTCCCCAGCTGTCTGCGAGTCAGGGAGAACTGCCTAGGGCGTGGTGGGATTTAGCAGTGGGCTCTGCTAAAATCCCTCCCAAAAAGCCACAAGTGCCCGTAATCAAACTCTATCAAAGCGACTGTGTGCCGCTTCAAAAGCACAAGCCCAGGGAGTGCCAATTGGCATGGGGAGTGTCCCTACTTTGGTAGGGTAGTGCGTGAGCTGCTTCGGCAGGGAGTGAGTGATCTGTTTGTGTTGAGGCAGGAGTGTCATAGCGCGTCACCGCTATTGTCACCTCGAAGCGCAGCAGAAGTCTGAGTATGGACTGCACATGCTAAGGTAGGAGTGTCGTAGCGTAGTATCGTTGATTCGTCCCTACATACCGCTATCGACACCTCGAGGCATGGCAGTGGAGTGTTAGAGTGAGTTGGGGAGTGTCCCTACTTCGGTAGGGTAGCGCGTGAGCTGCTTCGGCAGGGAGTGAGTGATCTGGTTGTGCTGAGGCAGGAGTGTCATAGCGTGTCACCGCTATTGTCACCTCGAAGCGCAGCAGAAGTCTGAGTATGGACTGCACATGCTGAGGTAGGAGTCGAGGTACCCATCGACACCTCGAGGCATTGCAGTGGAGTGTTAGAGTGAGAACCCAAAAAAGGGTCACATGGAGCGAATGGTCTTTGGAGAAGCTGCTTCGGCGGCAGGGTAGCAGTGGGTTGTACCCACACACCCACAGTTGTGCACATGTGGTGCATGGGGAGTGTCCCTGCTTCGGCAGGGTAGCGTGTGGTCTGCTTCGGCAGTGGTGTGATTGATCTGCTCGTGCTGAGGCAGGAGTGTCGTAGCGTAATATCTGTAGGCCCAGGCAGTTACCTGTGAATGGTGTGCGAGCACCCAAGTCAGTCTCGCGTGGGACGAGTGCCTGTGTGAGCGACAATGAGCGAGTACGCTTAGTACTGCCGTCCCCCCAGAAGTAGTACTGCGAGGTAGTTCCTGGGGGAAACGATGGTGGAGCCCAAGGGAGTTTAGTCGGTATTACCGGTATGGTCGAGTCCGACACTCCAGTACACTTCCGTGTGGTAGTTTGGCAACTACAATGCACGTGTACTGGGTTAGTGTGTAAATGCATTCTCCCTTGTAAAAAAAAAAAAAATAAAAATAAAAAAAAAAACGTTACTAGAGGCGCTAGCAAAGCTCGACGCAGTGCTAGTCAATGATGGTTCCGCTAGCACGTTCAGAAGGAATGGGATCGAGTCATGGATTGACGTAACGTATGTCAGTTCTGGTCTGGCACCAGACTTGGACTGGAGGGTGGACGAGGGTTACACCCATAGTGATCATCTAGCAATTCGCTTCAATATCAACTAATGTGTGCAACATCCGAGGTCCGGGGATCCCTGTCAGGTCCGAGGGTGGAGAACCAATCACTTCGACAGCGAAGTTTTCACCGCGGCCCTGGGACTGGAAGCCAGCACTGAAGGTCTGAGCGGGGATGCGTTGCTAGCTGTCCTATCACGCGCGTGACGCCTCCATGCCGAGGAATGCTCTGCCGTGAAATGGCAGACGCCCGGTCTACTGGTGGAGTCCCGAGATTGCGGCTCTTCGATCAACCTGCCTCAGGGATAGACGAAGGATGGAACGTGCCCGCACCGAGGATGAAAGAGCGAACCACCGTGAAGTGTTTCGATCTGCGAAAATGACCTTTAACAAGGCCATCAAGAGCAGTAAGAGAGCGTGTTTCGACAACTTATGCGAAGGAGCCAACGCGAATCCATGGGGTGACGCCTACAGGATAGTGATGGCCAAGACCAAAGGGAGCTCTTCCCATCTACAAAAAGGGCGATACGCTGGATTGTAGCAACTACCGCGCAATAACATTGCTGAACGCCGCCTACAAGGTACTCTCCCAAATTGTATGCCGTCGACTAGCACCAATTGCAAGGGAGTTCGTGGGGCAGTACCAGGCGGATTTTATGGGTGAACGCTCCACCACGGACCAGGTGTTCGCCATTCGCCAAGTACTGCAGAAATGCCGCGAATACAACGTGTTCACACATCATCTATTCATCGACTTCAAAGCCGCATATAATACAATCAATCGAGACCAGCTATGGAAACTAATGCACAAACAGGGTTTTCCGGATAAACTGACACGGTTGATCAAGGCGACGATGGATCGGGTGATTTGCGCAGTTCGAGTTTCAGGGGCATTCTCGAGTCCCTTCAAAACCCGCAGAGGGTTACGGCAAGGTGATGGTCTTTCGTGTCTGCTATTCAGCATCGCTTTGGAAGGGGTAATACGAAGAGCAGGGATTACCACGTATGGTACAATTTTCAATAAGTCCGTCCAGCTATTTGGCTTCGCCGACGACATAGATATTATGGCACGTAACTTTGAGAAGATGGAGGAAGCCTACATCAGACTGAAGAGGGAAGCTAAGCAGATCGGACTAGTCATCAACACGTCAAAGACGAAGTACATGATAGGAAGAGGTCCAAGAGAAGACAATGTGAGCCACCCACCGCGAGTTTGCATCGGTGGTGACGAAATCGAGGTTGTAGAAGAATTTATGTACTTGGTCTCACTGGTGACTGCCAAAAATGATACCAGCAGAGAAATTCGGAGACGCATAGTGGCTTACAATCGTACGTACTTTGGACTCCGCAAGACCTTAGTCTGAATCAATTTTAATAAAAGGGAGCTCTTCAACCCCCGAACGATCTGCGAACGATCTAGGTTGGCGAGGATTATCGAGGTACGCTTCCCGTCCCGAGTCACAAGTCACTGGCCTCCTGCACCGCAAGGCAATATGGGTGCGACTCGACTAGTCATCACGAAACGTGACGAACGAAGAGTTACTCGCGGTGGCCAAATCCCTGGTAACGAACAAAGCTCCAGGGCCTGAAGAAGTTCCGAACAGCGCTCTCAAGACAGCAATCATAGCGAACCCGAACATGTTCAGCTATGCAAATATGTCTAGATGAGTGTAGATTCACCGAAAAATAGAAAAGACATAAACTGGTGTTGTTGCCGAAGGCCGGGTGACCCATCGGCGCATAGACCAATCTGTCTTATAGACACGACGGGCAAGTTGCTAGAAATGATCATATTCAGCAGCTTGACCCCGTCTGGTTTGCGGATAACCAGTTACCTGCGAAATCTGGAGAGCACGTACCGCTTGATGTGTCTCAGAGGGGTATACCCCGTTGGGCATAAATACGTTAGGGCATAAAGACGTTAGCATAACGGACGTTAGGCATAATGTACGTTACGCATAATGAACGTTAGGCATAAAATGACCCAAAGAACAGCCTATTATATAAAGAAGGCAGAATTATGCCTAACGTCCATTATGCCTAACGCACTTATGCCAAACGTCCTTATGCCTAACGTACTTATGCCTAACGTCGCGGACCTGTCTGAGAGTGGCATCAGTCTACCGCACGATATCACACGATGCAGCCTGCGTGATTGCGAGCATGATGCCAGTCGGGCTGGTCATCCGGGAAGACGAGGAGTGTTTCAAGCTACGTGGCACCAGAGGAGTCCGCGAATACATCAGGGTGACTGGAGGTGACAGGGAGGTGGACCCACCGGCTGATACCTAACATATCGAGCTGGGTGGGGAGACCTCATGAAGAAGTTCACTTCCATCTGACACATTCCTGTCAGGTCATGGCTCCTTCCGGCATTACCTCCACAGGTTTGGGCACGTGGAGAGCACCGTCTGCTCTGACTGTCCAGGTGTCGATGAAACTGCAGAGCACATACTGTTCGTATGTCCTCGTTTCAACGTCGAAAGAAGAGCTATGCTAGACGTTTGCGGTCGGGACACAACCACGCATACCCTTATCCAGAGGATGTGCCAAGCGGTGGAGAAGTGGAACGCAGTTTCGACTGCAACCACTCAGATTGCCTGCAGCTTGCAGAGAATCTGGCGCGCCGAGCAGCAGTCGACAAGCATGACTAACTTGTGATTGGTTAGTTAGAGCGAAAACAGGCTGAGCGCGGGGAAGTGAATGAGAGGTTTGCACATGTCGAGGTAAGAGTGTCGCAGCGGGTGGCAACCGCAGTCGCCACCACGAGGCATGGCAGAAGAGTGAGCGCATAGGTGTTAGTATGGACTGCACATGCCGAGGTAGGAGGGTCGTAGCGTAGAACTGTTGGTACCTATCGCTATCGACACCTCGAGGCATGGCAGAGGAGAGTAGAGTGAGCACCCAAGTCAGCCTCGCATGGCATGTCAGAAGTGAGAACCTAAGTAAGTCCCACATGGTGTGTCAGAGCGTGTGTCAGGAGGAGTGGCAGGGTGTGCTAGAGTGAGCACCCAAATAAGTCTCAGATTGGTGTGCTAGAGCGTGAATCAGGTGGTAGGGTGAGCTGAACATCCAAGTTATGGAATGGTATGTCAGTGGTGAGCATCCAAGTAAGACTCATATGGTGCGTCAGAAAGGGTGTCAGGGGTGTGTCAGAGGGTATGTTAGAGAGAGCACTCCAAGTAAGCCTCATACGGGATGAGTGCCTGTTGGAGCGTGAATGACTGAGTACATTAAGTACTGCCTATCCCCAAAAGTAATGATGGGAAGCAGTTCCTAGGGGAACCAGGGCATTAGAAGAGAGGGTAACTCAAGTAACCTTCTGTTGCTTGGCTGGGTTTAGTGGGTCCGGCGTTCCATCAACCCCACTCCCTGAGTGGTAATTTCAGGTTTCTGTTTGCAGATTTGCCTTCATCCCTCTATAAAAAACACACTCCGATATGTTGTACAACTTTGACTCCGCCTACAGGAAATTTGGTTCGGTCGGAGTAAAGTCGGACCGTCTATGTGCAAGTTGTACGACTGCTGGACAGTACAACTTGCCCACAGACTTTACTCCGACCGAACCAACTTTCCTGAGGGGACACATACACTCTCCGACATGTAGAACTTTGACGTTGTTTTACGTCTACCTCGCGGTCGTGTTTTGCACACAGCCCTTCTGATTATTTATTTTGAAACAATTCCAAATAGTTTTACACTACAAATTATACATAATGACATGTATCATGTTATAAGAATCAATGCTTACTACTAAATACAGCAAGAAAATAGTGAGCTTGATAATAGTTGCAGGCATCGATCAAATAAAGTTGATTGAATAGCTTCAAGAACATTTTCTGTAACAACACGTTGGCGATCTTTCCGCAACAGTTGCAGGAACTTACATTTTATGAGAATATTCAACTATGCAGAACATCCTTTCATGAATCGATGATTAACACTGACCTCTCTAGTAATAGGAATTTGAATCTGCAGAAACAAATAACACCGAAAGCGTGAGACACCCTGCACGTGTCCATAAATCTGTCAGGCCGGCATCCCGGTGGATGCTAAGTGACCGATTAGTGTTGAAGTAAAACAGCACCTCGAACCTTTGAAGATCTACCACCTACTGCTCGGCTGCAACACCTGTTTCAGGGGTGCCTTCGAAGACAAGTCCCACCTGGCCGGGAATGGTAGCGGGAAATTATTTATGAGTTTCATGATCGGAAAATACTTTTCGCACTGTGAGTACCTCCGAGCTCCCAGTCCAGAGGGACTGGAATGTACACATACACACACTGACTGTCGTAAATTGTGCACAATGGGAGAAAAAGATAATCGAAATGGAACCATCGTTAGCAAGTTAGCGCACAAGTAGGATCGAAGCATTCGGACTGTGGTGACCATGTTGTCGTGTCACTGACTAGGAGAAGCATTCTATTTTGCAGACCGCTTCGGGATGTTTTGTTTCCTGCATAGAACACCCACCGTGAGCTATGGTTATGGGGTTCATAAATTCGGCGAAAACACTCGACAAAAGATAGCATTGCGATCCATAACTAGGGGGTAGGCTTCTTATTTAGGAGTAAGACCTTTTTGCTCTAGTACAAATGAGGGGTTCCATTAGTGGGAATGACAACTCATTACACGAACTTTTTTTTGATAGTCAAATGTTAACTTAACATATGTTAATCATTAACATAATTAATTAACTTAATTAACAGTACATATCCACAAAAAGCTTCAAACTACCCCCAAATATTTCATGCTTTCCACTTTTCCGCGCGTTTCCAAAAATTTAGTCACACCATTATTAGATCGTTTATCACCACATTAAATCATCATTCTTACAATGTTGCCTCAATACATTCAACTGTCTTTATGCACAATGTTGTACTGCTTCTTCGCATGGGAATATGACAAATCGTAAGCGTATAATTTGCACTATTCAAAAGAATAACTAGAAATTCTTTGGCCAGATGCCTCGCATAGCCTTTCATACCTAATGTGTAAAAAAAGCTCATTTATGAAATGAAGAGCTCTGCTGCTGCGATTTGCGAATGTGCATGCTATTCACGGAAAATTTCATGCTACGTCCCGTGCACCAATTTCCAGGCATCTTCAAGAGGGGCCCAATCATTCCGAACTGCATGGAAGAGCTCACACTCGAGTGGTCGCATTATCAAATCGTCTGTCCGGTCGCGCGAGCATGTGAATTCCCATTACACTATCTTCACTTATAAATTATATTTATTGTGTTTGTATTGAAAGATGACATCAGAATATTATATGGTAGATTAATTTGTCATAATATATTATTTCTATAAGTTATTAATTTTATTCCTTTATCAACGGTTCATTCTTCTCGTCGGTGTCTTGCAGTGGAGTTAACTGCTCGGCGCACTGCTATGTTGCACTTATTCTGAAGTGGTGCATTTCCACGCTCCGAGAACCGAACCATCTCAGGTATGATATGGGTCCTGTCGGTGCGCAACGAATGCAGATCCAACCATTTCTACGTAGCATAGCTTTTAGCCAACTGTAGGGTTACCGACTGTCGCCTCCACTCGTATACATTTCCTCTCCGGTGGAGCCACCCTCACTGGAAAATGAAATATTTGTATAAGATTACGATACAATTTTGCAGTTGTTGGCTTCACTTGCCAGCATGTTCCAAGCTTTGTTCTTGCACGTGCTGGAGACCGTTAAATGTAGCGAAAGGCTTCAACAGTTTTGGTTGCGTTGGCTCTTCATGGCTGTGAGCCACAACCCTAAGCGTCCCCATCAGATGTGAGATGGAAGGCCGCTTGCTTTTCGTTTTATTTAACGATGGAGAGAAAATCCTTTCATCGCGCATTTGTAGTGTCCAAGACGGGGGCGAGAAGTGCTGCATAAAGTGTACAATTTTCATATTAAATTGATGGGATAATTTTATCTTGTACTAATTGGATTTTTATTTTATCGCTGTTATTGTTTTGCGACTGTTTGTACCGTACCAGTTTGTGTAAGTAGAATGAACGATCATGGTATAATTTATGGTAACGGATGGGGTTTGGAAATGTTGTAAAATTAATTGTTGAATTTTGTTCTAAATCGCTTGCGCTATTTCGTTGTTGAGTTTAGTTTAGTTTAATCTAATTTACACATAGTAATTTATAGATTGATTTGTGATCAATCGTACCTACTAGAATCTTCACGATTACGATGAGATACAGTAGCATTGTCGGAACAATGACAAAGCCTGAATCTGCTGTGACCGACTAGGCTAAGTAGAAGGAAATCTATTCCCGTCAGCAACGTTCATTACTCGACCGCATTACAACCGAATTACTTGTTTTTTAGTACATGGTTAGTTTCTGTCGGTATCTAGTGACGTACAAACAATCAAGCCATTTGGTTGGAACGCGGTCGAGTTATTACGGTATGGACGGGAATAGGGGGTGCTGCCCAAATGGTCCCGCTCCCTAATAGGATGCTTTACTTTTTTGCAGACTTCATTTTCTGTTGAAAAGTAGAGGAAAGACAGAAGATATCGGAAAAAATGCTCTAACTTTAGATCAATGAGCATTGGGCGTTGAGCTAATTGGACATTTAATGATTTTGTTGGTCTTGGAAGACCGACTGGAACGTTATCGATCGGATCGGTGGGGTTCAAGCTCTCATCGGTAGCAGACATCACATGATGTAAAAATTTGGTGTCGCCTTTGGGCATTTTCGTGCCAAATACTCGAGGGACCCTTAACTGACTCAGCCAGCTAGGGCATTGAGCACCATCAGTCGTAGTAGGGTTGTCGTCTAAGCTGTATGTATATATTAGAGTGACCCAGTCTTGTATGGGGAGAAAAAAGTAGAAGGTTGTATCCGAGACACGACCGCCAATTGGACGTAGGATTACGTGAAGTGTAAAAGATTTTATTTTGAAATTTTGAATATGTTCCCTGGCGTTGATATTGCGGTATTGCGGACTGTGCCCTTGTTATGTTGGCAGTGCCCATGCATTTAAAGGTATTGTTTAATCCTTCCGATACCCGCAGCCGCATGACTTCACGGTTGAAGCATCGCGGATGTCCAAGATAAATATTGTCCATCCTGAACAAAGTTAGAACGTTTATACCGAAGTTGGATTTTTCTCCAGATACAGGCAACTTTCCCAACTTCGGAAGTAGTGCGCTGGATTCGCCTAAAGATGCGTTATACAATGCATCAATTAGTTTGACATAGAAGAAAGTTCGGTTCGGAAGTCCTGACTTCCGAATTCTAAGTTGGTGCTACACCGAGAATATCGGGGAAAGACAGCTCCTCAGCAATTTATTATTTATTTATTTATTCAGACTAAGGCCGAAGTGGCCTGTGCGGTATATAAGAATCTTCTCCATTCGGCTCGGTCCATGGCTACACGTCGCACACTGGGGCAGCCCTGGTTCAAACATGGAATAAACCTCTCAGTCATTGAAATGATGAAAATGACCATAGGTATCTTCAGCGAAGTTTCAATATACATCAATGCCGACATTTTGGTCAATATTCATCATTTTTAGCGATAATCGCATAAAAGTCCCAAACGCCAATTTGGCCAAACAGCGTTTTTAAAGTGTGATTTCTTCAGAGAAGTTGCTTATCACTTAATTTTGATGAACCTTGCTAAAAATTTCAAATTTCCAGAGCCTACTGTGATGATTTATTTGGTTATTTTGAAAAGAAAGACCAAAAAATGAAATTTGGTCAGTAATTGTACTTTTTCAACACTTTTACTATTGGATATTATTCAAAATCACAGATATTGGTAAAATACACGATTCGTGGCGTTGATCCAGTTAGAAAAAATGATTTTTGGCGATTAATCGTGGAAAAAAGCAAATTTATGGTATTTTTCACATATGCCGATTATGCGATGGGGCAGAGACGGGCAGCTGTTTTAATCGGCAATGGACAGAAAAGTTCATGCCCTTTTATACAAATACTTTCTCTAAGACATGATATTCGATGATTTTTTATTTTTATTTTGATGCTATAAAAAATACCTCCTAATGATTTTCGATTAGTTAGGAGGGTAAATAATTGAACAACATGGTACGATGTACTTAATTAAAATTCGCATCGCATTTGTTAAAAATAGATTTTAGAACTGATGAAATAATATTATTTCCCCTGCGGAAGTTAAAGTTTGCTAGACATATTCGTATCGACTTAGAATAAAATAGAAAAGGGTTAGTTGTTTAAATATGATATCTCGGGTACTTATTCAAAAGGACGTATGTGATTTTGTAAACAAATATTCAAATGTCGATTTGTCCAATCTGATGACACTCCCACGCAAACCAACACCACCAACAGGTAGCCGAAGGCTTCCCCTATCTGATTGGACAAATTGACGTTTGAATCTTTGTTTACAAAATCACATACGTCCTTTTGAATAAGTACCCGAGATATAGACTTTTTATTTAGTTTTTTTCATACTAAACAATTAATACCAGTACATATGTAGTACATATTATGTACTATGTTTACTATGCATTGTTATATTTGCAAAAAGTGTAATATATCTGCGTTTTTCCTTTTGTTTGTATTTTTCATATTTTACTGTTACACTTCTTTATAAAATATAAGAAGACTCGCAGATACATAGGACACTTTTGCAAATATCACATAATTTACTAAAAGTGAATATGAAAATACTGGTATTGTTTAATATAAAAGTCTCATGAACAAACAGTAATCAATAATATATTATCAAATCTAATCTTTATCTATTTTCTTCTGGGTGTATACAAATATTTTTAAATAAAATAATATCTTCCAAAGGGGCAATAATAATATTTCATTAGTTCTTATATTTTTTTTAAGAAATGCGAATTTAAATTTAATTCATCATACCATGTCGTTCAATTATTTACCTTCCTAACTAATCGAAAATCATTAGGAGGTATTTTTTTATAGCATCAGTACTGCCATTCAGTAAAATTAATTTTGAAAAAAATATCGAATATCATATCTTTGAGAAAGTGTTTATATAAAGGGGCATGCATTTTTCTGTCCATCGCCGATTAAAACAGCTGCCCGTCTCTGCCCCATCGCATTAACGGCATATGTGAAAAATACCATAAATTTGCCTTTTTTCCACGATTAATCGCCAAAAATCATTTTTTCTAACTGGATCAACGCCACGAACCGCGTATTTGACCAGTATCTATGATTTTGAATAATATCCAATAGTAAAAGTGTTGAAAAAGTTCAAATACTGATCAAATTTCATTTTTTGGTCTTTCTTTTCAAAATATGCCAAATAAATCATCACAGTAGGCTCTGGAAATTTAAAATTTTTAGCAAGGTTAATCGAAATTAAGTGATGAGCAACTTCTCTGAAGAAATCACACTTTAAAAACGCTGTTTGGCCAAATTGGCGTTTGGGACTTTTATGCGATTATCGCTAAAAATGATGAATATTGACCAAAATGTCGGCATTGATGTATATTGAAACTTCGCTGAAGATACCTATGGTAAATTTCATCATTTTAATGGCTGAGAGGTTTATTCCATGTTTGAACCAGGGCTGCCCCAGTGTGCGTCGCCAACCACGCAGTCTACGGAGGGTCCGCAAGTCATTTTCCACCTTGCCCGCTGCGCACCTCGCCTTCTTGTGCCCGTCGGATCGTTGTCGAGAACCATTTTCACCGGATTACTGTCCGACATTCTGGTTACGTGCCCGGCCTACCGCAGTCGTCCGATTTTCGCGGTGTGAACGATGGATGGTTCTCCCAACAGCTGATGCAATTCGTGGTTCATTCGCCTCCTCCACGTACCGTCCGCCATCTGCACCCCACCATAGATGGTACGCAGCACTTTCCTTTCGAAAACTCCAAGTGCGCGCTGGTCCTCCACGAGCATCGTCCAGGTCTCGTGTCCGTTGAGGACTACCGGTCTAATTAGCGTTTTGTAGATTGTCAGTTTGGTACGGCGGATCGGAGCGTCTTGCGGAGTCCAAAGTACGTACGATTTCCAGCCACTATGCGTCTCCGAATTTCTCTGCTGGTGTCATTTTCGGCTGTCACCAGTGAGCCCAAGTACACAAATTCTTCTACCACCTCGATTTCGTCACCACCGATGCAAACTCGCGGTGGGTGGCTCACATTGTCTTCTCTTGAACCTCTGCCTATCATGTACTTCGTCTTCGACGTGTTGATGACTAGTCCGATCCGCTTAGCTTCCCTCTTCAGTCTGATGTAGGCTTCCTCCATCTTCTCAAAGTTACGTGCCATAATATCTATGTCGTCGGCGAAACCAAATAGCTGGACGGACTTATTGAAAATTGTACCACTCGTGTTAATCCCTGCTCTTCGTATTACCCCTTCCAAAGCGATGTTGAATAGCAAACACGAAAGACCATCACCTTGCCGTAACCCACTGCGGGTTTCGAAGGGACTCGAGAATGCCCCTGAAACTCGAACTACGCACATCACCCGATCCATCGTCGCTTTGATCAATCGTGTCAGTTTATCCGGAAAACCGTGTTCGTGCATTAGCTGCCATAGCTGGTCCCGATCGATTGTATCATATGCGGCTTTGAAGTCGATGAATAGATGATGTGTGGGCACGTTGTATTCGCGGCATTTCTGCAGTACTTGGCGAATGGCGAACACCTGGTCCGTGGTGGAGCGTTCGCCCATAAAACCCGCCTGGTACTGCCCCACGAACTCCCTTGCAATTGGTGCTAGTCGACGGCATAAAATTTGGGAGAGTACCTTGTAGGCGGTGTTCAGCAATGTGATTGCGCGGTAGTTGCTACAATCCAGCTTATCGCCCTTTTTGTAGATGGGACACACGACACCTTCCATCCACTCCTGCGGCAAAACTTCCTCCTCCCAAATCTTGGTAATGACCCAGTGCAGCGCTCTAGCCAGTGCCTCACCACCGTGTTTAAATAGCTCTCCTGGTAGTTGGTCAACCCCAGGGGCTTTGTTGTTCTTCAGCCGGCCAATCTCCTCCTGGATTTCCTGGAGATCCGGAGCCGGTAGAATTATGTCCTGCGCGCGTTCTCCCAGGTCCATCACCATACCGCCATCTTCGTCTGCCACATCGCCATTCAGGTGCTCTTCGTAGTGCTGCCGCCACCTTTGGATCACCTCACGCTCGTTCGTAAGAAGGTTCCCGTTTATGTCCTTACACATATCAGGCTGTGGCACGTGGCCCTTACGTGAACGGTTTAACTTTTCATAGAACTTTCGTGTGTTATTAGCGCGGTACAGTTGCTCCGTTTCTTCACGGTCTCGATCTTCCTGCTGGCGCTTTTTCCTCCGGAAAATCGAGTTTTGTCTGTTCCGCGCCTGTTTATATCGTGCCTCGTTCGCCCTCGTGCGGTGTTGCAGCAATCTCGCCCATGCTGCATTCTTCTCTTCCACTAACTGCTCACATTCGCCGTCATACCAGTCGTTTCTCTGATCCGGAACCACCGTGCCTAGTGCAGCGGTTGCGGTGCTACCAATGGCGGATCGAATATCTCTCCAGCCATCTTCAAGAGACGCTGCGCCTAGCTGCTCTTCCGTTGGAAGTGCCACTTCCAGCTGCTGCGCGTATTCTTGGGCTAGTCTACCGTCTTGTAGCCGCCCAATGTTAAGCCGCGGCGTCCGACTTCGACGCGTGTTGTACACCGTCGAGAGTTTTGAGCGCAGGCATACTGCAACGAGGTAGTGGTCGGATTCAATATTCGCACTGCGGTAAGTGCGGACATTCGTGATGTCGGAGAAGAATTTACCGTCGATTAGAACGTGATCGATTTGGTTTTCCATGTGGCCTTGTGGATATTTTTGCGGGGAAAGAAGGTGCTTCGGACTACCATTCCGCGGGAGGCTGCGAAGTTTATGCATCGTTGGCCGTTGTCATTCGATACGGTGTGCAGACTATCCGGTCCGATGACCGGTCTATACATTTCCTCCCTTCCTACCTGTGCGTTCATGTCACCGATGACGATTTTAACGTCCCGCAGTGGGCATCCATCGTATGTCTGCCCCAGCTGTGCGTAGAACGCTTCTTTCTCGTCGTCGGGTCTCCCTTCGTGTGGGCAGTGCACGTTGATGATGCTATAGTTGAAGAAACGGCCTTTAATCCTCAGCTTGCACATCCTTGCGTTGATTGGCTGCCACCCAATCACGCGTTGGCGCATCTTACCCAGCACTATGAAGCCGGTTCCCAGCTCGTTGGTGGTGCCACAGCTTTGGTAGAAGGTAGCCGCTCGATGCCCGCTTTTCCACACTTTCTGTCCTGTCCAGCAAATCTCCTGCAGCGCCACGACGTCGAAGTTGCGGGGATGTAATTCATCGTAGATCATCCTGTCGCAACCTGCGAAACCTAGCGACTTGCAATTCCATGTTCCAAGCTTCCAATCGTGATCCTGTATTCGTCGCCTAGGTCTTTGCCGATTATATCGAGTCGCATTATCTCTTATATTGTTCGTAATGATTGGTTTTCTAGGCGGCTTATTGGGCCTGCGCAAACCTCCTGTCTCGTCGGAGGGCCGTCGTGTCAGGGCTGTTTAGCGTCCCACCTAACGCCAGGACTTGGGCTTGTGCGCTTTAAGCGGCACACGGTCGCTTTGGTGGGGCCTACTTGCGGATACATGCAGCTTTTTATAGAGGTTTAACAGGGCCCACTGTCAAACCCCACCACATCCTAGGCAAGCCCCACAACTCGTAGATGGCCTGGGGAGGGATCGTCAAGCCCTTGGACATAGTCCCTGCTGCCCAGCTCCTCAGCAAACTCATCATAGATAATGGAAAGCGGTTTCTGATTTTGTGCCGGTGCAAGTTCCAGACACTTGTCTTCATTCCACATGAGTGTATGTTGTTGTCCAATCATCATTTCTACCTCGTTCATCTCGTCGACGACTTTAAGGAATACTGCCCTACGGTCCTCCGAAATATCCGTCTGCTCTGTTTGTCCGATCGCAGTAAAGTTTTCTTCATTGGAAACCATTCCATTCCGCCTGTAGAGCGGTGCAGTAACCAGATAGTCCAGCCATGCTTTAACGGTACCTTTCTTCACGTAGCCGGACAAGTAACTTGATTTGTGTAATATGAATGCACACATTGATAGCATAGTCGTCATCCAGTTGGCGAGGAAGTACGCCCACCATCTGGGCCGCGTCGACTAAAATGTTGATAATTTGGCCGATAATTGCCAAATTACCTGTTGCAAGTAAATAAAAATAGATGAGGAACATCATATATTTATTTGATGTAATAAATTTTCAAGTAAAATAACTTTTCCATAAACCTGTAGTATGCCGCAAACGACGAAACTGCATGAAATTGATCCTGGGAAACACCAGTCTTGTGGTGAGTGAGTCCAACGGAGCCAAATTTGACGGAAACTTGGGATATGTAAAGCCATTTGATGGCGACAATGTGGGAATTGATCCGCGGTTGTTCGACACGTAGCACACGCCGAAAATCCTTCCACCGTTTCGAATTAATTTGTCGTAAGTAACACGGCAGCATTTGAGTTGGAGATTGGTTTCAAATCATTCCTGAACCAGATTCTAGCACACACATCACATGCGCAACCAAAATCGTTTTCCACGAATCGTTTCTGGAACTCCCGATCAGCCCGATCGAAATTGGGTTTGTCTTGTGTTAAAAGTGAAGAAAATATGTTCGCCATCATCAGCGACAGCAGACACGTTTTCTTCAACGTCACCACGCTCATCATCGACATCTGCTCTTGACATCTGCATCACAACATTTTCACCGGCGTCGGAATCTTCATGATCAGAGTTAACAACTGTATCAGCACGGATTAAGTTGAATTCTACTCGAAGAAATTGTAACACGGGAACATTAATCCTTATTGACAGAAAGATATACATCATTAACAGATGTACATATTCGCATTTAAAATGACTGTAGCAAGTACAAAAAGACATGTTGAAACATAAAAGATTAAATAAAAAAAATATGGCCAAGCGTACTATAAACGATAATAGCATAATAATATAAAATTCAAGTAGCATGTGTTTAGGATATATTTATACAAAACACACTATCTCAGTCTCAGCTCAAACTTCTCCCATGTAATATGATGGTTATGATGAGAACCAATTTGTTTTCCACAATACGCTCATCCAATCACAAGCAGCAACACAGCTTATGATTTGTACTTTGAAAAATATTTGTCTCGGCTCCTTCTCTCGTGTGAAATTATGATTCTGAGAAGAACCCATTTGTTTCCAGTAATGCACCAATTTCATTCCATTGCTACTGACCCCAATGTCAGCCACTCGATAGGTTACCGCTAACACTATCCATGCGAATAGATTTTCGCCGCATCCCCCTCAGAAGAGCGCTTGCGCTGCTGCTGACGCCAAGCGATTATGATTTGCACTTCGATGAAGTAAAAGAAGAAGAAGAAGAAGAAGAAGAGGCCCTGGTTATGTACGAATGCATTGGCATCGAACGAAAATAAGGCGGATCAAGCAAGCCGATGCCAATGATACGGCTTTCAAAGGGGCGGGGCCTCGAACTCCATACGTATTCTGACCAGCCAAAGTCTGATTTTCTCGGAAAATCGGCTGGACAATTACATCGCAGCGCCAACCAGAAATCACCGGCGGTGGAAAGGCTGAGGAGAAACATCATCAAGGGCGTCTCATCGAAGGCGTCGAGTATTATAAACAGCCTCATAAACGACATCTTCGTGCGTGTCGAGCTGGCCAAGCCCGCCGTTTCGGAGAGTTCCAAAGTCGTCACCAAGTAAGTCAGCTCCTAGTGAATGAACGAGGAAGTAGCTTCACTTAAAACGGCTCTTTTCAGGGCCACAGTCTCACTCAAAGAGGAGAGGAATTTTCGTACCGTGCACGCCGGAAATCAAAATTTTGAAATGAATTTCCACTACTGATGCCACTGTCAGCCAATTTAGGATTTGCCGCTGGAACACGATAGACGTCATCCATTCTAATACATTGTTTTGCAACGTCTCCATGCAAGGAGCGCATCGGCTGCTACAGACAAAGAATTTTGCCCGTCACCAAGCGATTATGATTTGCATTTTTTGTCTCGGCTCAACCTTCTCTCGTGTAAAAAGATGATTTTGTTTCCAATGACGCGCCTTTCCAATAATAAACAGCAAGTACACCGAAATCAGAATCTTGGGAAAATCTCATTTGACGCAACTCAATGATGTGAGACGTCATCATTGTTTACTTCCCGCACTTTCAATAGATAGCAGATTCCAACTTTCTACCGTCGCCAAGCGGTTATGATGTGCACTTTGAAGAAAATATTTCGGCTCTACCTCTCAATAGTACATTTGACAAAAATCGATTTTGATCCACAATGTCAATTTCCAAAAATTTCACTTTTCTGCTAAATAGTCACTATTAAGAAAACATTTTCAGTGACGCGACTGGTATCCGGGGACCGTAATCGCTGCCATTTTTGCAATCAACTCTTTCTTCTCATAAAATTTTGGTCCTAAGGAGAATCGATTTTCTTTCCAAAATGCGACACTAACAGTAACTGAACGATAGTCCGAAGATTGTTGCTTTTGGCGATGGCCTCTCGATGTTCTGCTGAGAGAGACTTTCTGCTGAGACTGCTGCTACGGGCGTCATCGTTGTGCCCGCTCTACGAAAAAAAAAGTTGAACTGAGGATTTGAGTCCAGCCCGTGAGTTGCACGATTTTGATGTCTGTGCTTGCGATGCACATATGGGATTGGTAGATTTACCGATTTTCAGTGCCTTGTAAAATTCAATTTTTCAATAGTTCAGCACTTTGAATGGATTTTTTCGATAGTTGAGCAAAATCTTAAAGAGTTCGTTGATCGATGAACACCAAATTCTTTAAAATCGGTTGAAAGACGGCTGAGTTATTAGCCCATACTTCCTGACCACTTTCGTGGCGGTCTCAAATTTGAAACTGCGGAATGACCCCCCAATGTTCCGGAAAGACGTAATCCTACGTCAAAAAAAGAATAATTAATGATTGGTCACTTTTTCTCGTGCACCTGATCTTTTTATTTCGATATATTTGCCCGAGCCATTTGCCAAATCACTTTTGATATCGTCTCAATTGATAAAGAGCTTATGTTGTGGGGAATGCATGATGGTTTGGTGCAAACTGCGAAGTCCGGAAGGCTAAGAAACGTATAAGAACAGGAAGATTGATCAGTGCACCAAGATCCGAATTTTCAATTCAAAAGTGTAGTATGTCCAGATGTAATCTAGTAAAACATGGTGTATCTCAGTGGAGAACTCTCAACTGTTGCAGATGTTCATCAACAAATGTCAGCTGTACGGTACATAACTGGGCCATCTATCGTTATTTGGTTCCAAAGGCCGATAGCGATTAATATTTTGGATCGGAAATTGGGTTGATCCGCTACCCTTAGGGCGGAAACAAAGTCAGCAAAAAAAAGCGTTGGATTAAAACGCAGCAGAACATCGCTGCAGGGGAAGATCCAGAGGCTCATGGCGGCATAGCCTTTACAAACAAATACAATAAATGGACTAGATGTCCGAAATAGTTTTCTTGGAAATGTTTACATTTCTGCAAATTCTTGACTGATTCTCGATCTGCAGCCAGCTTCTGAGGGTAGCATTAAAATGTTGATTGTTCAGATTACAAATAATGACAGCCCGAGCAGACTAAAATAGCTCTCTAATAGCAAATTGCAATTTGGAACTTGTAGATGTAGACATGATTGATACAAGATAAAATATCAGATGATAATATCAATAATTACATTGAAATATGATGCAGATATCAGGTTATGCTATTTGTAAGAAGTAATCAATATTTCAATACAATTTTTTGTATTGTTCCTGTTTTGCCTTTCTCGTACAGAAGAGTTGTACCGTAAGCTTATCATTTCACTCCATAAACGAACTATCTATAGGAGCGCCGGAGAATCATAGTGTAATATAGAAATTTACTTAGCTCGACGAACTAATCGCATGTCTGTCTGTCCGTGTTTATGTGTATACACAAAAGCTAAGAAAAACATTAACGAATTTTTCATATAGAAATCTGCAACCGATTTTCTCGTAACAAGCTGATTCAACAGAGGGCCTCTGTCAGAGAGCAAATGCTAGCTGAATAATATTGAATTTTAAAACGATCGGTCATTGTGTTAAAAAGTTATGAAGAAACTAGAGCATCGTACTATATAAGGTTGGTGTCCCGGCTAAACACGAGAAAGGCAGTACATATCACTACATGGTGAACTAAGTTGGGTTTTCTCTCTAATTCTAATTGGTCGGGGTTCTGCCAAAACGCCGCTTGGTGCTTTTTGACTGACCTGTGATATTTTGTTCGTACAATGTAAACGGGAATCATTTCATATCAATCCATGCACAGAATTGTTTTAGGATATTCTCAGTTATGGGATTGGGCAGGGCTGGTAGCGACAAATGCAGCTCAAAATAGTGACTTTAATGACCAAAGCTGACGAAAAAAAGGACCAAATAGTGACTTTCAGTTGCAGAAAAAGTGACTTCCAGTTTCAGTTGCAATTTAGATGAGACGAAATTAGGCGTTTTTGGGTCGAGGGAGAATTTTTTTTCGTAATTTGTAGCGGAAACCATCTTTCACTCACCACTCTCTCATAATAAACTCAGAAAAGAAACGAAAATCGTGCACGCTAACTTTTGTCCTCTTTTTTATCCCAAGGAAATTTTACTAAATATCAGTCAAAAGTAGGACTACTAAAAACTATGAGTAGTCCCGCGAGCAAATCAAACGTTTGCGCCACTGGAAGTGAGCGAAACATGGTTATCTATCACTCCTAAGACCTGTTTTTCTTCCCCAAAAATGATTTCTAGGCAAAAATCTGCGTTAATGAACATTCTCTTCATGTGAGAATGAATGAAAGTTACGACCACTGGATTAGCTGAACACCTACTTAAGAAAGATGCAGATTTGCTATAGGTTTAGGAAGTTTTTGAAATTTTTAGTGCGAAAAGGAACATCAATACGGATCGTTTTGGTAGAAAACGAAACAAAAATTATGAAAATTCAGTTACAACGAACCTGGGATTAAACGCTTGACCTCCTGCTTAATGCTATTTGAAATGTATAAATTATCATCACAATATTTTTTGAAAAATTCCAAAATATTGATCGAAGTGGATGTTGGGAGAGAAAAACGGCTTTTTGCCTTTCTTTTTTTTCATGTTCTTACTTTCGGGATCCCTCACATATTTAAATTATCGCCTTTCGATTCGATTGCAGTTGGTTTCCCTGAAGCACCAGGAAGAATATCTGAAATTGAATAGATTAATCTGAACCGCCAATAGTGCATTTGATAGGATCCACTTTTCTCATTTTCGATGTTTCTCAGCGCATGCAATCTTCAAAATTGAAGAGACTTTATCCCCTTGATATAATATCTATATCCTTTCCCGTCAAAAATTGCATCTCGTTTTATTGTCTCAATCGATTCTTTGGGTTATTTAAGGTCAACTTTCTTTTTCTTTCAACTCTCTCAAGCTTTAAAAATGCTGCACGTGCAAACCGGTCTGAAAAATTCAACCGCTGTTCGTTCAAAATCGGGCGAATTTTAACCCAATCTTAAAAAACAACACTTTTAAAATATTTTGCTTTAAATTTAAAAAAAATATTTAGAGGCGTCAAAAAATATGGTTTCTTTGGGAAATTTGACTTTAAATAAAATAAAGAATCGATTAAGCAAATTGATTTTTTTACGGGAAAGGTGGTAAAATGCCAATAAGAGCAGCGAGTAAAATGGCTGGTGAAGTTTCAGAGCGATCATTTTTCCAAGATCCGTAATTTCATTTCCGCCATGAACAAAGCACCAACCGACTTATACATAAAGCTTCATTCAAAAATACTCAATAGTTTCAAAATATGTAGTTGAAAAAAGTGACTTTTTGCGAGAAAAAGTGACTTTAGTGACTTGAGGTCGAAAAAAGAGACTTTTTAGTGACTTGCCCGAAAAAAGTGACCAAGTCACTAAAAAGTGACCCGCTACCAGGCCTGGCGGATTGGGAGATACATATCCGATACGATTCACGATAAACTAAATCTGCCAAACGAAACATGGGCAGAAAAATTAATAATTTTTTGTTGGCGCCATATCTTATTTTGTTAATTATCCAGTTTAATGTTTTCTTCCTAGGAGGTAGTGGCAAATTGTATTTCTAAATACCATCGGAACACCTCCAGTGGATTGAACCAGGAACTCCAGAAACGAAAACTAGAAGAATTTCGGCGTCTCGATGAACATAATCATCAGCATCTTAAATTTCTACAATGTTGTTGAAATCGAATATTTAATAAAAAAAAATTAAATCAATTGTTGCTTGTTATCCATGTCCCCATGATCTATAATTTCCAAAATCCTTTTCTTGCCTAGTGCTCAATCTTGGCTGTCTTAAAATCCTAAAGCCATTTATCTATAACTCCTTTATAACGTTCCTAGTTCCAAACGTGGCTAGGAAACTCCCAGGGTCGTTTTATGCGAAATTGTTGACAGTTCAGTATACATGCAAACTCAGCATAAACGCAACATAATTTTGAATGAACTTAAAGGGTGTTCATTTACTAGGGTTGGAACTGAATAGCTATCACAATCGAACGTTTTCGAACTTTTGGAAGACGTCAAGAAGCGAGGGGTGAGAAACTATCTCTTAACGAAGTTTGCATCGAATTAAGGACGATATTTAGCAAATTGTGTGCCTTTCAAGAAATTCTAATTTCTATCTCCAAAGATAACTAGGCTTTTCTGGGGTAATACAACATGCTGACAAACATTATTTATTTGAACTATTGTTACCTAGTTTTGTTATACTTCCGTGATCACGAATTTTCCTATCATAACTTCTGATACACAATTTGGCTTATTACTAATAAAAATAACCAGCGCGACTTACGGTTTTTTCCGGATTACTGTGGGTCGTGGACTGACTTATGGAGCTGCTGGGGAACCACTGAATGGTATTGGCGATCGTCGATATCGCCCGCCCTACTGGCGTGTCAGATCGTGCCAGGTCGAAGTAATGGGTTGTTCCTTTAGTTATTGATGAGGAACCTCTGGCTCGGCTTGCCGCCCGGAAAGTCGAATGGATGGAAAGCTGATTCGATTATCCGTTTCGCCAGGTGGGAATTCTCGGGATTTCTTTAGTGGTCCGGAACAAGATGGCGTCTTCCACAATGGCGTCGAATACTACCGCTGGACAAACTACTGACCGACACTGGTCTCGAGGTATAGCATTGGACTCTCCCTTGTAATGTCGAAGACCCCTCTTCTGCATTTGCCTCCAATGGAGAACAAGCAGGGTAGATTTCTGGCTCAGGGAATCTGGGAAAATGGGAAGGTCCAGTCAGGAAGATTTGTCCACGTGGGCCGCCTGGTCTGTGGATTTGGGCCTAAATAAACGGAAAAAGGCCGTGTTTGGCCTATTCAGGTCGGTATTAGTAACCTGACAAAGTACCATTCGAAGGTTTTTCAAGCATCCTGGTAAATTACCTTTTTCCGCTGGGTTTTATTGCACACCGTTCTCTCAGAAGGCAAATTGTTTCCGTCAGTCACACAGTACCCTATATGTATGTTATACTAACTTTTAGGTTATGTTTTTAGCTTTTACAATTAACATTTAGTTTACCTTTATTTTTAATTTCACTACTAACAACTAGTTTTATTTTTAACAATCGTAATACTTTTAAGGACCAATAATCTAAAAGATTTAGAAAAGAAAATTACTAAAAAAGCACACTTATTTTTCAACTTTCACTACCTCGAATTATAACACGCGCCGCGCACTTCTAACTTCTTCGAAGTCTTGAGCCAGAAAGAAGGAATTAGTTTGGTTGAGATAGCAAGAAGTCCCTTTTTCTATAAATCTCTGTTTACATCATTATTCTGACAATCCCTCTATCATCCATATCGAGAATCATATTACATTTTATGAACTGAGATTTCTGTATCCGGTTCACCTTAAAATGCTTCGAAAATGAATTCCCGTGACCTCATACATAGATGGCAGCACCTAACCCATTGGACCAGTGGCGTATAAAGGAGATCACACAAATACCCGCATTTGGTGGAGCCAATGCTTAAATATCTGAAACCATCGGTTACATATCATAATTTGCGAATGGTTTTGCCATTCTCACGACGTAGACGTGACCCTCCGCGTGCGAAATGTTGCCAATACCTGCCAAATCGAAAAGAAGTGTGAAGTTGTAAACAGCAACCTACCGAGCGTGTGCTCTAATACCTTATAATACCTTAGTTGGCCCAACTAGCCTAGTCTGATAAATTAATAAGCAATAAATTACGGCGAGGAGAAGGGCCTCCTCCGGTGGAACCTCACACTTTCACTGTTGGCATCACGAAGCGCATCCAAATAAACATAATTTATTTTCGGAAACATCATTATGGTGCGCTAGCGCTCGGTTCGGGCAAAACAGTCATGTGGTATTTGAGTCGTGAACAACCTGTTCGACAGAAATTTTGTCCCCTGGTCCCGCCGCCGGGGGTTTCGCCAAAGCCAACAGCCAAACTGAGCCATATTTCACCCGCCCGGTCACCAGCACCGCCATGCTGCACTGCACTGCCATTGGAGACGTCAAATGGCTCCTCGAACGGGGAAGGGTTGATGCTCATTGGATGCACGAACGTATGTCGGGCGATCGACACATATGGTTACAGTGTAGGACGGCACTACACGGAATACCTTCGATGTTTTTTTTTCGGTCACAGATGAGTACTAGTTGGTAAATATGGGATCCAGCGACAGTATATGGATTATGTATTTAAATATTACTACAACTTTAATACTCAGTACTTCGGTAATACAGCATTTTTTAATATTATTAGGGAACATCCATTTATTACGTAACGCAAAAATTGGCCATTTTCAACCCCCCCTCTCCCCTATGTCACACTTTTTGTATGAATAATTTAAACTTTTTGTAAGGATTGTCACACATCGCTCAACCCCCCCTCCCCCCTCTGAGCGTTACGTAATTTGTGGATGCTCCCTTAGAATATTTTATTAGTATCAAAGAGGTTTCAAAGAAAAGGTAGTTTTCCTTTCTCAACATTTATCTAAAAAGCGTAACATAATTAATGGGAGTTTGGGTAATTACAACATTTTTCGACTGATGTACAGTTTTAAACAGCTTGACGAAATATGCATCCCACCGCGTATCGTGGGCTGGTGCGGGGCTGGAAATTCAAAACCGAACCGTGAACACGCGTGTCTCGTTAGCGACCGTAACATCTCACTTTTGCAATTAGCATTTGAACTACTCGTTAAAAAAGAAGGAGAAATGTGTGGCATCCATGCTGGGAATGGACAAAGTGTGGGAAAAGCGCCGATTTTTTCCCGGGCTTAAGGCGTTATCAGTTGGTTTGGCAGAATAGACTATGGGAATGGGTCAACTGGAATGTGACTCGACATGATAATGAAATGTCGCAACTCTCAAAGGCAAAGAGAGTCGATGGCAAATCTTCTTTGTTGGACAAGGAGCTAATGAATCTTATAATGCCTGCTTCTTATACTACCATCTAAAAGAAAAACCATTTTCATAGATACGTGGCAAACGTTTAAGGGTAGTTTTGATAAAAAAGAATGAAATTCATGTACAAAATTAATAAACCCGACAGATCGATATTTTCTCACAGTCCCAAAATAATCCGCTCTATGGTTTACATATTCGATAAACAAATCAGAAATTATGACCCATACGAACAAACGATTTTCTTCATTATCTACAGTTTGGGTTGATAAATTTAACTCTGAAACTTTTAGGCGATTCATAATTAATGCATTAATAAATAATGATATTTGTTGCATTACATTGAAGTGATAAATGGTAGAAATTTGATGCATTTCAAACTTGTTCATCTTCGATAAACTGGAAAAATGAAACAATTTATCTCATTTATTCAAAACATTCTATATTGTATTCGAATTAATCTTAAGCTGTTGACAGAACGTTTATTCGTTGTCAAACGATACCAAGGGTCGTGTTGATTCCCACCTTTCGTATACCATTGATCCCTCTCAAAGTTGTTTCGTTCGTCGTCTGTCCCATCCCTGTTACCCTCCCGTAGGTCTGCCCGCGCTGCAACGGTGATCCTCTTTCGTATCAGAGATTGAATTTGTCGCCAGTGTCTTAGGCAACGGGCAGAGGTTGTGCGGTGACATATCGTTTAAATACCTCTTTCGCGCCTTCTTTCATCCCAGCCTCCCATCTAGCATGGACGCTGGCTGGGAGTGTGGCCGGAGCAGTCGAAGCCGGGCGACCAAAGGCCAGAGACACACCGTGGAAGCTGCGAAGAATATAAATGTGGCAACGATAAGCACCGGACCCGGCTATAAATGAATTCCAATCTAGTCACGACACGAAAAGAGTGTCGATTAATTTAAAGGATGGATAAGCTTTGGCGTGTGGTTGCTACCATTATGCCTACTTCTGCAACTACTGATATCTCGTGACAAGGAAAGTGCATGGAAATGATTGTGGTGGTGTTCGGAAATCCAGATCTGAAGAAAAACTAACTGTTGGTAAATGCTTAAAGGTGCCCTTGGAATGTATATGCTTAGAACTTTGCTTCCTTTGCTACAATGGATTGGAGGCATTTTGAAGACTAAAAGATTCAAGCTATAGAAACTTCTGTTAAAAGGCACCAAAGCCTCTTTCACTGCTACGCGATCTACACCAATCATGTCGATGTCATCCGTAAAACCAAGGAGCATGTAGGACTTGTTGATGATGGTTCCGTTTTTTTGCATCTTCCAGAGTTGTGTTGAATAGCAGATTGGAGAGCGCAACGCCCTGCTTTAATCCATTTAACATCACGAACGAATTGGATATTTCATCTGATATTCTGACACTTGTTTTGGATCCATTCAGCGTCGCCCGAATTAGCCCAATAAGATTTGCCGGAAATCCATGTTCAAGCATTATGTATATGTTACAGTTTGTTTCGTTGTATTGAGTCGTACGCTGTATTCCCGGAATTGCTCAAGGATTTGTCGCAGAGTAAACATCTGTTCCGTTGTTGATCATCCTTTTTTGAAATTCCCCGGCAAAGATCTCCGAAATGGGTGCAGTCTGCTAAGCAGAATGCTAGAGATTAGCTTGTTGGCGATATTGAGAAAGGTTATACCTCGACAATTAGCACAATTGAGTCGGTGCTCTTTCTTGTAGATAGGACATATGATGCCATCGAGCCTGAGCTGCAGGGCAATAATGCACTGAAAAGCAGCGAAGTTTAAGAAAAAACCCTGACTAATCCACCGAGCGATGTAGGTGCCTTTCTCGTGTAAGAAAATATTAAAAACCCAGATTAATACACCTAGCGGTGATGGTGCCTTTCTCGTTCGTTCAAAAGGAAGTGAAGCACACATATTACACATCAATCACAGTAACTTTTATATGACCGAATTCAGTCACAATATGGTTACGGCAATGCAATTAGATTTGTTTAACTTGTGTTGGAATTGATGAAGTTTAAGTGCTAAAAAAGTGAGCTAGACTTTTTTGAACTCTTTTTCATAATAAATAGTTATTTGACCATAACTTCTAAGCCAGTAGTTCGATCTGGCCAATTTTCAATAGGAAACAATGAGACATTCTGCGTCGAATGCAATTTAGTGCGAGCAAATCGGTTGAGGAAAAGAGCCTGAAAAATGATGGCGATTTTTCCATAAAAAAAACCAAGATTAATCCACCTAGCGGCGACGATGCCTTTCTCGTGCATCGTAAAATGTACTGAAAAAATCACATAAGAAAGGCCAAAAAAAGCACGTTAGGGGAATAGATCGCATATTTTCTATCATTTTGCATGTTTTTGCATTAATTTCACTGCATTCCCACTATTCTTGAAAAAATGTTTTTTTTTCGATTTTGAAAAAAAAATTAAAAAACAATGATTTTTTAATAATTCCGAAATTCAATGTCCGATCGGGCCAATTTTCAATTGCAAACAATTTGACCGCATTCCCCGTCGAATGCAACTTGTTGCGAGTAAATCGGGTAATACTAAGCACAGAGAACTAAGTTCCAAAAAGTGTGTCTACAAAATTTGTACACATATACACATACACACTCAGTTTGCGCTCGACTTTCGAACCGATCAGTCCGTTTTGACGTAGGACTTACGTCTCTCTTCACTATACCGGGTGTCATTTCAAAATATTCAAATCGACCGCATTACGCTGTGTTGAGAGATTTTAAACGTTAATAGCGTTCGTCTCCGTGGAAGAATTTCTGCGGTGAGCCCCACAATCGACAGATTTCAAGTATGCCTTCCATGTCCAATGTCCTTGTCCTTGTTGTCCATGCTTGATAAGACCCGAAAATCTTGTTTCAATAGGCATGAAACTGTTTTTTCAATGAAAAACATTGAGATCAAGGGAACCTATAAATATGGGTACCGCACAATTCTTGCATCATTCCATTACCACGTTCTGATTGGCGCAGACACCAGCCGAGAAGCCATAAAATAGCGCAACGCGATTTTTTCCTTTCATTCTGACCGGGACAAACGAAGCAACCGCATCATCGATTGAACAGCACTCACACCTTTTAGCAGGGAATGAAGTCTGCACCGACCGCTTTTTCGGCTCGACACCATCGAAGCGACCATCATCAGCCGAGACCTAGGCAGTACATCAGCAGTCCACCCTACAGACCCGACAAAGCAGATACCGACAGCAGCAGCAGAGTCGAGCCGAGACCGGCCGGCATCGGTGCTGAGCCGAGACAGGCTGAAGAAAAGCCACATGATGCAGCATGTATGTCCAAAAAACAAACGGTTCTTCAGAGAGCCAATAATAGAGATCATTATTAATGCTTTCAATACCCTTCGGGATAGAAATTGTACTTGGGTGCCAAATCCAATATTCTAGAGATAAAATTTTATGCGTGATTTTCATAAATAGCGTCAAAACTAACAGTGGATAATTTTTCTGATTTAACCGCGAAGTGGACGAAGGACTTCGCTTGACCATGATGATTTTAAAGATTCATAAGATCTCTCTCACATAATCTTATTTGGATAAAAAAACACCGATAACAGCTCAAACATTAATAAACTATCAATCGATTTTTCATCAAATGTTGGATTTTTTGGCATTGATAAAAAAAAAGTAGATAAACATTGTTTGATACTGACCGCACACAAAGCGAACGTGACTGAATGATCGTCCCATGTTACCAATTCTAAATCTTATCACCCGAAATCCCATGTCCGGGTGTTTCCTTCCTTCTACTACTAACAATGTTGTCTCAGAAAAGAACACGTACTTCCCACCTGAACTGCAATTCTAAGCTCGCTTGCCCGGCTTATTGGCCTGTATCTAGCGAAAAGTCATGTTAGGAAATAGACGCCAGCAGCGAGCAACAAGCGTAAAAAAGAAGAAGCCTGTCTCGAACGCGTTGATGATGATGAGGCTTTAGCTGACAAAGAAGCGGGATACAAGACACTGGCTGATTGGCCCACCAATTGGGTAGCAGAGAAGATTGAAAATAAGGTATAAAAGAAAAGTGCATTCGCTCGCAGAGCATTCAGTCTTTTTTATACCGTCACTAGAAATTCGCGGTTCTATGAAAAGATCGTTTTCTTCATTTTTGTACTTAACCGAAGCAAACAGCCTTTTTCAAGGCTCTAAGAGTTAAAAATAATGTTCTCCTTCAGTTGCTATCGCACGGATTAGAAGGCTCTTCAGTGGAAGGGCTGAGATACAATCTACATCCCTTGCTGAGCCAACTTGTGGTTTATTTCAGGCAGTCCTTCATTGGGAAGGTTGCCACTGTCGAGGCTAATATTTCGTGACCGGACAGATCTTCCTGAATTTTTTTTGATGATTTTTGTTCGAGGTAGATTTGATTTCTGTGTCGGTTTGATGAGAAGATTTTGCCAAGGAATGGTATGCAACGCCGATTATTTATCCAAAATAGTTGATGTGTAAAATTCGGACATATTATGTATCTTAAAGACATGGTCAAGTCAAGTCCTACGTCCACTTAGCGGTTATGTCACAGACATTACCCACTGTTCGTTTTTATACGACACACATTTTTCACAAGTCTTTCGCGGGATTTTTCTAAATTTGTATCACATTGAGTGTCTTATTGCACATGTGTAGTAACAGTAGCTTCCGCGATGCCACGCCGTGAAAATACTTTTCGCGTAGATTATTCGCTATTTCCAAAGCAACTTTCCCATGATAAGATCCATAAATTCATACGGAAAGAACTTGGTCTCACCCGAGACAACGTACTTCTTCTTCAACCAAGCAAGCGGCTTGGATGCGCCTTTGTAGAGGTAACCAATCTCACTCTTGCACAGATGATTGTGAAACAGCATGACGACAAACACAAGTTTGTGTTCGGGAATAAACGGTACAAGCTACTAATTACGATGGAAGACGGAGCTGTGGAAGTGCGGCTGCTGGACCTTTCCAACGATATATCCAACGACCAGATCGCCGAATTCCTAACCGCATACGGTGACGTTATGAATGTACGCGATTTGCTGTGGGGCGAGCAGACCGCATTTGCTGGCGTCCGAACCGGTGCTCGTATAGCCCGAATGGTAGTAAATAAAAACATCCCATCGATTGTTACTATCCTCGGCGAAGATGCGACTATCGACTACAAGGGACAGCGACTCACTTGTCTGCACTGCCACGAGTATGCACACACCGGCATACCATGTGCAAGAAACAAAAAACTATTGGCACACAATTTGTCACCAGAACAGTCATACGCAAGCGTTATGAAACAGTCGACGCAGGCGCAGTTGGATATTGCGAAACCAAAACCAACACGATCGAATCCATCGCCACCCCAGGCGAGTACGTTACGCACTTGCAGCACCAAGCAATCGAACGAAACAAACACGATGACAATTTCCAGTCTTTCGCAGCAGAAAGAGAATATCCAGTCGAAACGAACAGCGCAGCGCTTGGATGTACCGAACGAGAAATCACAACCACGAAAGAAAATAAATACTAAATCAGCTCCTTCAGATAGCCGAACAGAGTTGAATCAACTTTCAATGGATGACGACGACGATGTGAAGACAGAAGACGAGCCGGAATTTCAAACGGATCCTGCCAGATGGATAGTTTGGATGACGAAAAAACACAAGCAAGATAAAAGGAAAAAAATTAAACGAATTATATGAAATAATTGTATTTGTTAATAATTGAATTTATGACCAGAATGATGGTCGAGACGAGCCAGCCTAGAGCTGCAAGTCTCGTTAATAAAGACACAAAAAAAACATACACACATGTATAGGGCTGCGAAATGGTGAGTTGACATCTGGGTAGGAGCGACCTACACAGCTCTGGTCCTCACAAGTTCCAATCTCACGCTTCCACGGGTCTTCCGATGACAATCGACCGCCAGCTAAGGGTTTTGTACTTAGCTGGTAGTGCAGCCTGGGCACTGTTGTCCTTCTGACATCAGCTAGAGTGAGGGGGTGCGACCAAAGGGACCATCGTCCCTAACCCCTAATCCTAAGGCGTTAAGCGACCCGTGCCGAGGGGATGCATGGCCAGGGGGGTGAAATAATAAGCTAGGCCTTTAACGGAGCCTGTGGGGTACCTGGGCACCCTCCACAGTAATTGACCCTTACCGCGTCATGCTGGGCTCTGGCGTGGTGGACCTCTTTACCCGAGCAACTCGTGGGACCAAAATGGAAACTAAGGCAATTCTTCAACTAGTAGTAGTAGTGTAGGCGACAACCCCTTCGCAAGAGGTGGGTTGTTCAGTTCTCCGCCTAGAAGGCCAGAGGCAATAGTCGGTAGCTCAGTGCGCAGCGCCAGCGTGGGACACTGAACCATCTCCCATGATCCGCCGTTAGAAGTTATAGACGGCCCATGGCTTGTGAAAGCGATAAACCGCAAACGCGATGGGCTTTCGGCCTTCGAGGTGGCGACGGAACAGCTGGACGCCATCGTCGACTTTGCGTCATCGAAGCATAATATCAGTAAGGAACTCAAGAGGAGCTTGCTGAAACTTCGAAAGTCGATGTTGGACGCCAAGCTGGAAACGGCGGTCGGGACGGCCAAGTGCGAACCCGTGAAATCCGTGGAGTCGAGGTCTACCCAGACTGAGGCTCAAGTATTCGCGGGCACGTCGGGGGTGACTGCTCCAACGGAGCAGACACAAAAACGGGGGAGACAGTCTCCAGGGGATGAGCTCCCTGGGGGCCGCTCCAAAACGCGGAGGGTTACTACCCCGAACAAGGGTAGTGGGGCTGGGAAGCTGAACCCCGGCCAGGTACCTCCAAAACCGGAGGAGGAAGGACCTGGAAAGGTCCATCCACCCAGGAAAGACGGTGGTTAGGGGTTTTACAGCAGGCTGAGAGCTCTCAACCGCCCCAGACGAGGGAAATAGAGGGAGATGACGCCTCCTGGACCCTGCTCAAGAACAAGAGGAAACCAAAGACGTCAAGGGCCGAAAAGATGGCCCAGGCGAATGAGAGTAGCAAGAAGTCTAGGGTAGGCGCCAATCGCTCCAGGGGCGATGCCCTAGTCATCAAAACGGGCAAGGCTATCGGAGCGTTTTGCGGAGTCCATAGTACGTACGATTTCCTGCCATGATGCGTCTCCGAATTCTTCTGCTGATATCATTTTCGGCAGTCACTAGTGAGCCCAAGTACACGAGTTCTTCAACCACCTCGATTTCGTCACCTCCGATAGAAACTCGTGGTGGGTGGCTTACATTAACCTATCTAGAGCCTCTTCATATCATGCACTTCGTCTTCGACGTGTTGATGACTAGTCCAATCTGTTTTGTTTCGCTTTTCAGTCTGATGTAGGCTTCCTCCACCCTCTCAACGTTACGTGCCATGATATCAATGTCGTCGGCGAACCAAATAACTGGACGGACTTCGTGAAAATCGTACCACTCGTGGCAATCCTTGCCCTTCGTAAAGCGATGTTGAATAACAGACACGAAAGATCATCACCTTGCCGTAACCCTCTGCGCGTTTCGAAGTGACTCGAGAATGTCCCTGAAACTCGAACTACGCACATCACCCGATCGTCATCGTCGCCTTGATCAACCGTGTCAGTTTATCCGGAAATCCGTGTTCGTGCATTAACCGCCATAGCTGGACCCAAGTGATTGTATCATATGCAGCTTTGAAGTCGATGAATACAGAATGAATAGGCACGTAGTATTCGCGGCATTTCTGCAATACTTGGCGAATGGCTAACACCTAGTCCGTGGCGGAGCGTTCACCCATAAAACCCGCCTGGTACTGCCCCACGAACTCTCTTGCAATTGGTGCTAGTCGACAGCATAAAAGCTGGGAGAGTACCTTGTAGGCGGCGTTCAGAAATGTGATTGCACGGTAGTTGCAACAATCCAGCTTATCGCCCCTTTTTAGATGGCACACACGACACCTTCCATCCACTCCTGCGGCAAAATTTCCTCCTCCCACCTTTGGATCACCTCACGCTCGTTCGTAAGAAGGTTCCCGTTTATGTCCTTACAGATATCAGGCTGTGGTACGTGGCCCCTACGTGAACGGTTCAACTTCTCATAGAACTTTCGTATGTTATTAGGGTGGTACAGCTGCTACGTCTTTTCACGGTCTCGATCTTCCTGCTGGCGTTTTTCCTCCGGAAAATCGAGTTTTGTCTGTTCCGCGCCCGTTTATATCGTTCCTCGTTCGCCCTCGTGCGGTGTTGCAGTAATCTCGCCCATGCTGTATTCTTCTCTTCCTCTAACAACTCACATTCGCCGTCATACCAGTCGTTTCTCTGATCCGGGGGCACCGCGCCAAGTGCAGCGGTTGCGTTGCAACCAATGGCGGATTGAATATCTCTCCAGCCATCTTCAAGAGACGCTGTGCCTAGCTGCTCTTTCGTTGGAAGTGCCACTTCCAGCTGCTGCGCGTATCTTTGGGCTAGTCTACCGTCTTGTAGACCCCTAATGTTAAGCCGCGACGTTCGACTTCGACGCGTGTTGTCCAACTGCTGATATTTGTCCCTTGAATTTGTGATCACTAAAAAAAACTAAATTAAAAGGTTTTTTTTTTCTTTTGGCCTTTGACCGAAGAGAGTTCGGCGCCGTACCAAACTGACTAACTGCAAAACGCTTATTAGACCGGTAGTTCTCTACGGGCACGAGACCCGAACAATGCTCGTGGAGGACCAACGTGCACTGGGAGTTTTCGAAAGGAAAGTGCTGCGTACCATCTATGGTGGGGTGCAGATGGCGGACGGTACGTGGAGGAGGCAAATGAGTTGCATCAGTTGTTGGGAGAGCCATCCATCGTTCACACCGCCAAAATCGGAAGAATGTGGTGGGTCGGGCACGTGGCCAGAATGTGGGACAGTAATCCGGTTAAAATGATTCTCGACAACGATCCGACGGGAACGAGAAGGCGAGGTGCACAGCGAGCAAGGTGGATCGACCAGGTGGAAGACGATTTGCGGACCCTCCGCAGATTGCGTGGTTGGTGACGTGTAGCCATGGACCGAGTTGAAGGAAGAAAACTTTTATGCACTGCACAGGATACTCCGGCCTTTGTCTGAAAATAAATAAATAAATAAATATCCAGGTGCAACCGATTTGTTCCAACTTTTTTTTAAGGGAAGATCCATTAATTACTTTACGCAATAAAATGCCAGTTTAAATCCCTCCTCTCCCCTAACATTCTAACTTGTATGAAGCTTCTAATACTTTTGTATGGATCATCACACTTGAAACAATGCCCCCCTCCCTTTAAGCGTTATGCATTGTTTGAATGGTCCCTAAGAGAACTGTTTCATTCCAATTAAAATTTACCTTTTTACTTATTCATTATTGAAAAATTGAATTGACTTTTTGTATGGTAAATTAATTTTTATGGAGTTGAACCACTCACGGCATTCTATTTTATTTTTCAAACTTGTTTACCATTCAAGTGCAATAAAATTTAGGATTACTTTGTATTATGCATATCATATTAAGCAACCTAATGTTACTCATACCGAGCTCTACGCGAATCTATTAATCACAATCGATTTGCACCAGGTCTAACCCCCAATAAATGTTACATTGATTAATACAAGCCAGATCAAAGCAATTTTTCAAAGCAACTAAACCGTGGTTCTACAGCATCAAAGGCCATTAGGGATTACGCGTAAATACACGTAATGGCCTGGCCGCCAGTATATATGGATTGAACACGCGTAAATTGCACCCATTAGATGGGGCTTCTACTTTGTAACTAATCTTCTTTTATTGGAATTAATCTTATTTGTCTACAGGAGACCACACCACCGACTGTTATAGTTCAGATCTCTATGGCAGCCAGATTCAGTGCGTTCGCATTCAATAGGGCACCTTTCGAGAATAGTTGTATCGGTCCCGCGGTCGAGGCGCGTCACACATCCCTTGCCCTGGCACGACTCCGCACAATCAGCCCAACTGAACTCAATAACGAACTTCATCGTCATCTCTATGGGAAAGCGTTCAAAGTTATGGCTACCATAAAAAAGTTTCGCGCGCAAAATAGTTAGCAGTTAGGTGTCATGTTAAAGTAGTAAAACGCAAATTAAATTGAACCGTTTTGTGCGCACAACAGTACGAAAACAGTTTCACCAACAGTCCACCCGTGCGAGGCCGTCTCGGTCGGTCGTCGACGACGTTGGCATTTGAAGGAATGTTGCCGTGTGCGGTCCTTCGATAGCTACTTTACGACCGCGGTGAGACAGTTTAGTCCTGTATTTTATCCGTCGCTTGTGAATGGTTGGCTGCCGCCACCGCAATGCAGAAATAGATCGCACCAGAAAGTGTTACATCTGCGAAGCTATATTAGGGATGTTGTTTTGGATTTGAGCGGTGGGTTCGCTGTAAGAAGATTATAAGCTTAAACCAAGAATATTGGTCAACCCTAGGGCGAGCAGGACACACCTTTAATTCCACTAGTCGCTTCCTTCGTAGGTGCGCACTCAATATTGCATTTCGTTAAACGTCGTGCTGAGAGTTATACGCGCGGATTGACGATATTGAATAGACCTATTTGTTTCAATTAGAGATTAGTTGCGTTTACGCGACAGACTAGTTGTGCAGTAAATACTTTCGAATTATAAAACCATCCCACACTGGATCAAGTCGACCCACAATGCTGAAAGTCATGGATCGTAAAATTTGTTGCTAATATTTTCCTCAAGATGTGCACACAATTTATACACAAATAGTTTCATTTTATCCGGTGACCTGTTTTCGTTCGTGATGACGTCTTCGGTGGCAATATTGCACAACTTTTGTTCGCCAAAGTGTAGTGCAAGGCTTTTTGTTGAATATGAAAATGTGTACCTCAATGTCTCTTTGATGTATATGCACTATGTTGTAATTTTTTTTAAGATTCAACGCCAATTGTTAGTAGCGCCACCAATCTGCAAGCCCCTCGGTCCGGCGAACCACACCCGTGCACCACTTGGAGGATTGTCGGACTGTGGGTCAATTTGAGAGCGATATGTTTGGAAAGGAGAGCACCTCATTGATCATTCGCACCCAACAACAGAGCAAGAGTTATATATTATGAAGTCGTCATTGAATATAAAGCATATTATTATATTTTCTAATAACTACGATAACTAGTGAACTTATAACTATTAGAGTAGCTTAAACTAGGTAACATGCTTGATAACGGTTAAAATTGAACTTAAACCTAAAGTATCCTATTATCTACAGCAGTTCGCAGATCGCATAACCATTGTTTAGCAGAGTGCATTCGGCAAAAGCCAATTTGTTTTAACAGATAGGTAACTTTTTTATATTTCACGTAAGACTAGTACTATTGATTGTTTACTGCTACACAGATAGCGCATCAATATTTCATGCCAAAATACTGGCCTTCAGACTAAACGCAGTGGTGAATCACCGAAAGTAAGCTATGACTAGTTCCATTAAACTATTCGCCAATTCTCTAAATAATTGTTCATCCTTTATAGGAATTTATAATTTAATTCACCAAACTGATCCTTGGAAATAAATTAATAAATTCATCGATTCACCCTTCGGAGTATTAGGCAACACCAATGGAGTGTCGATGCTATCCATTTGTAATTTGCAGTCAAAGCCACTTGAAACCGATTCTTGATTGACTGACATTGCACCGCCGAATTACTCACAGCAATACTGTTTGCCGACTTTGTTCATTGGTATGGTTTATTCGAGTTAGTTTATGAAATGAAACCATTACAAATATGTCAGAAAAGTCTCTCTGAACAGTCAAAATTGCGGGAAATAAAGAATAAACATAAATACAGTAATATCCCGATTTTATCACCCTAGTAAATTTTGGGGTGATAAAATAGGAAATGTGACAAAATTTGGAAAAAAATATTTTAAATTTTTTAATTCATTTCACAAATATGGATCCATTTATGCCTTGGAATGGCCAAGTGCGTGAACGGTACCCGTTATTTCTTGTTAAAAGTGCTTACAGAACCCTTCAAAGGTACTCAGAAGTCATTCATAATAAACTACAGGCGGTGAAATTTATTTCATGAAAATCAATGCTGTTTTTGGTATTATTTACGAAAATAAAAAGAATGACAAAAATTTTTGGGGTGACAAAATCGGGTCGAAAACGTGACAAAATTGGGACGTGATAAAATCGGGTCGAAAACGTGATAAAATCGGGGGTAGACAAAATCGGGGAGTGACAAAATCGGGTCAACACTGTAATAAATAAACTAGATCTATTCAAGAATTTTTCAAATATTTTTGTTTATTTTGTTATTTTTATTACTTACTACGATTTATTTTATTTGCTCAGACTAAGACCGGGGTGGCCTGTGCAGTACATATAAGTCTTTTCCATTCAGTTTGGTCCTGTCTGCATATTGCCAACCACGCAGTCTGCGGAGGGTCCTGATCGATCCACCTTGCTCGCTGCACACTTTGCCTTCTTTTCACCGGATTACTATCCGACATTCTGGCTGCGTGCCTGGCCCACCGCAGTCGTTCGATTTTCGCGGTGTGAGCGATGGATGGTTCTTCCAACAGCTGCTGATGCAACTCGTGGTTCATTCGCCTCCTCCACGTACCGTCCGCCATCTGCACCCCATCATAGATGGTACGCAGCACTTTCCTTTTGAAAACTCCAAGTGCGTGTTGGTCCTCCACGAGCATCGTCCAGGTCTCGTGTCCGTAGAGACTACCGGTCTACCGGTCTAATGAGCGATTTGTAGATAGTCAGTTTGGTATGGCGGCGAACTATATTCGATTGCGTCTTGCGGAGTCCAAAGAATGCTTGCTCCAAATTTCTCTGCTGGTATCACTTTCGGCAGTCACCAGTGAGCCCAAGTACAGTAATCCGAAACAAGACACTAATCACTAAATTAGCACAAATTAAACACACACTAATCTTGAAGATTTTATTAATTTAGTTGTTTTTATCAACTGTCAAAACCGCTTACACGGAAGAAAAAAGTACCCAGCTGTAGGATTGAGATGATAATACTAAAATTAAATAAAATTCTGATATTTGGATTTATAAGCACAACATTAAATTAATCGCAATCTGCGTAAACAACTATAACAGTGTATTATAAATCCTAGCTCTATTCACGATGAGAGAAATGTGAAATGGAGAAAGAACAGCGTAAGGTAGAAAAAGAGAGAAGAGGACGAGTCTGCGTGATTCGGTTAGGGTCTGTTCACAAATTACGTAACGCCAAAATTCGAGTTTTTGACCCCCTCCCTCCCCCTCGTAACAATAAGTAACATTTTTGGCACCCCCTCCGTCCCCCATGTAACGCGTAACTGTGAAAATTTTGAAGGCAAATTTTTTTTCCTTCTCTGAAACATTTGGGTTTTGGTATTGTTGAACACTGCTTAGAATAGGGACGGCACATGATCAAAAATCAAGGATATCAAGAATACTATTTTATCCCGCATACCGGGCATTAACGTACTACAGTCCAAATAGTACTGTTCTGCCTCTTCCTGAGCGACCTTTTCCAATACTGTTACCGATGTACCCACATTTGGAACTTTAAGAATTCCCTTCGAAGCACGAACTTGTTGAGCCTTTTCGACGAACTATTTACCTGCAGAATTGTGGAAAATTAGCTTCCGAATGTTGATGACTTTTACCATACTTACTGCATCCTGTTTCATCCATCATTTTATGTCTGCTCCACGAAGGAGTGAGCAATGTTAAAATTTGGAATTTGACAGGTTTTGATGCGATCTTACAATTGTCAAGGATATCTTTGACAACTGGCACGTTAGTATCGTCATAGTACAGTTGGCAATCAACCTTAAAAATTTGCCTTATTGTATTCACGGCTTGTTTAAGCATTTCGCATCGGAAGGTTTCCCGTCACAGCTCTCTTCTACTTATATTCCGGATCCCAAGTCGAAATAGAATTTCCGTCATGTTTTGGAAATCATGCTCACTGATGTTTCCAGGTCTGGAGACTGTAAAGGTGTTCGGCCGTACGGCACACTATTTTGACGTAGGATTACGTTTTTCTTTTCTATATTGGGGTACACTTTACGATTGCGAAAACCAGGGATCGTCATGAAAATATGATAGACTTTAAACTTTAATATCTCAGCCGTTTCTCCATGGATTTTCAATTTTTTTGGACCATTGGATGAGTCAACGCTTCTTTATATTTATATGAAAATAGAGATTTTTAACTATTTATTATCGAAAATTGATAAGTTTAGAAATAGGTAAACCAACCAATCACTTACATGCAACACTAGCACAGACATCAATAATCAATCACTTGCGGGTTTGGATCTAATCCTCAGTTTGAACAAGATTTCACGCAGAGCTGACGCATCAAAGCGATCGCAGCGGAGCCGACACAGCATCACGGAGGCGCTGACATTTTCAAAGGAAATCCATCGCATTGGTGGTGGTGCTCGATGTGTTGCTGTAGATCATTCAACCTCAACGAACCAGAATTTCATATGAAGAAAAGGTTGACCATAAAAATAGCACTGTGGCGATCAAGCACCGCCAGTGCCGATGCTGAAAAATTTATTAAAATTGGTTCTTCTCAGGACCAACATTTTACGAAAAGAAAGAGTTAATTGCGAAAATGGACTGTTTCGGTGGCATCGGGTTTGGCGTGGTAGTTTGGTTGCTGTTAGTGATTCCATCCATTCAAATTCACTACATCATCTCCCTCCGACGCGCTATCAAATTCGCTATTTACGATTGAGTTTTGCACTTTGAAGAAAATTTATTTCGGATAGTCGGATCAGCCTTCTTTTGTATAAAATGGTCGCTTTTGTATAAAATCAATGAAGACGCCACCTCAGGGAAACTTTACACAGCAACCACCCATCGGTGAACGTCGCTCGGACAGCCAGATGCCGAAAGCTAATGTTTTGCAATATGAAGAAACTCTGAAGAAACTGTTGTCGTTCCTAGCAACAATACGCATCTAAGATAAACTACATCTCATAACCAAATTCAGAATCGAGAAAATTTCATGGGATTCTTAGAATTTGTCATTCTTCGAATGGTCCGTTGTCTGCGGAATCTCGATCGAAATGGCTCGCGCGCGCCGAAAAGCAGCTTTCTTATATCTAATGAAGTAATTCCATTACCCCCGTCCCTTCATTAATCGTTGAGTGCACATTATATTTACACCCATATCAGATCACAAAGGGGCGGGGCTAACGAGCTTAATTTATTAAATACAAAAAAGCGGCTTTCCGGCACGCGCGAGCCATTTTGATCGGGATTCCACAGAGAGCGGTTCGACATTCAATGCAGCGGAGCGGACACAGCAGCACTGAGTGGGTGGCAATGCTGAAAAAATATTTCAACTTTTGGAGGCTTAGCGAAAAATCATCGAGTGGCGGTCGGACAGTTGCAACGCAAGGTGTCGACAAGCGATTGGATGCAGTTAGTTATTGGACAGAAGGCGCATTGGGAAAAGAAAATTGGTTCTTCTCAGGACCAACATTTTATGGAAAGAAAGAGTTAATTGCGAAAATGGACTGTTTCGGTGGCATCGGGTTTGGCGTGGTACCTTGGTTGCTGTTAGTGATTCCATCCATTCAAATTTACTGCATCATCTCCTTTCGACGCGCTATCAAATTCGCTATTTACGATTGAGTTTTGTACTTGAAGGAAAGTTTATTTCGGATAGTCGGATCAACCTTCTTTTGTATAAAATCAATGAAGACGCCACCTCTGTGGAAACTATCTACAGCAACCACTCATCGGTGAACGTCGCTCGGGCAGACAGATGCCAAGAGATAATGTTTGGTAATATGAAGAAACTTCGTCTTGAGTCAAATTTATGTTGTTACTCTTCACAGCAATACGCATCTTAGATAACCAACAGCTCATAACCAAATTCAGAATCTTGCGAGAAAATTTCATAAGATTCTTAGAATTGGTCTGCTGCGGAATCCCGATCAAAATGGCTCGCGCGCGTCGAAAAGCAGCTTTCTTATAACTAATGAAGTAATTCCATTAGCCCCGCCCCTTCATTAATCGTTATGAATGCACATTTTATTTACACCCATATTAGATCACAAAGGGGCGGGGCTAACGGGCTTAATTTATTAAATACAAGAAAGCTGCTATTCGGCGCGCGCGAGCCGTTTTGATCGGGATTCGGTTCGACATTCGATGCAGCGGAGCGGACACAGCAGCACGAAGGCGGTCGGACAATTTCAACGCAAGGTACTGTTAAGCGTTTGGATGCAGTTAGTTATTGGAAAGACGCATTGGGAAAAGAAAATTGGTTTTTCTGAGGACCAGTATTTTATGGAAAGAAAGAGTTAGTTGCGAAAATGGATTGTTTCGGCGGCATCGGGTTTAGCGTGGTAGCTTGGTTGCTGTTAGTGATTCCATCCGTTCAAATTAATTGCATCATTTCCCTCCGCCGCGCTATCAAATTTGCTAGTTACGATTGAGTTTTGCACTTTAAAGAAAGTTCATATCAGATTGTCGGATCAACCTTCTTTTGTATGCATAAAGACCTATTTGGAGGACACCATCCTCAAAAATGGCCGAAATAAAGGAGAAATAAGCAGAATCAGAAGTGGCGTGAAACCAAACGCAAATATATTTATATGCAACCTTTGGTCTTCGCCCGCGATGTAAGCGTTCGTGGCAAACTAAGGATTGTGATGTTCCCGACTGAGTGGCTTCAACGGCCGATGAGTCATTTAATTCCACGGTTAGAGACTCAAAGTCCATCCAACTGGGAACAACTATTCGACTTCTTAATTCAGTTGGCCTCCGAGCAGTTTGCTCAATGTTAATAAAACGACACAAGTTATTATGGCAAATACTATCAATTTCGAATAGCTACGTAGTCCTACGTCACCTTTGCGTACAACCCGATTGGGCTGCACCTTTGAGTTTTTTGTACACACATACACGGTCACATGCACACATATAGCCTAAAGAGACTAATAGAAATTTTTGGATTTGGGCAAAGCTTCTTAGTTGTCGACCAAGTGTGACTAAGAAGGACGGCAGGGCTGATGACCCAAGTATCACAAAATAAACTATTTTTTCATGCGGTGTGAAAATGGGATTTTAGGGGAACAAATCAATACTTCCAATACGAAACTGGGACCAGTCTGGGTGCTGGTATAGCGAATCCGCACCTGCGAGAGCGCAAAATGTTGGCTTTGAGGGGAGTTGATAGTAACCAACAGTGCATCATTGAGACCCATGGTCGTCCCAGTCAACACGGCTGCGCCAAACGTCCTGCAGCAGTATTTTCAAAAACATGAGGAAATTGGCCAACAGCCATAGAGGATCGTAGATCATCATCATCGTGCTTAGAATTTGACGTTTAGTTGGCACGATGCGACCCTGGAGTAAATCCATGTTGATTCTTGGAGATACTTTGAAAGTGAACGTGTCGGTGACGGTACACCACCACATACCGAGAACCTTTTCAGTTCCCATCTCGCTGGCCAAGTTCAAGCTTTTCTCGCCGGCCTTTGCCTCCAATTCATGCAACACACGTTTAGAATTGGATAACCAGTTACGTATTTCGAACCCCGCCTCCGCATGAACGAAACGAACGTCCTTCGCCAGCTTCATAGCATCTTCTTCCGTCTCCTCGCTGGATAACATGTCGTCGACGTAATGTTCGTTTATTATTGCCTCAGCCGCTCTCGGGAACTGCTCCTGAAATCTTCGTGCGTTTTGATTTTTTACAAACTGCGCGCAGCTTGGCGAACACGTAGCCCCGAAGGTCATTACTTTCATCGCGTAGACATCTGGGTTTCGATCTTGCTCTCCATCACGCCACAGGAAACGCTGGCATTGTTGGTCGATCTTGTTCACCATCACTTGGTGAAACATTTCGCGGATATCGCCAGTGACAGCGATACGATATTCTCGGAAACGGCGTAGTACGGATGGAAGAGAAGTGAGTTGATCCGGTCCAGTCAGTAGAAAACAATTCAGCGACGTTCCCGCCACCTTTGCTGCGGCATCCCATACGATGCGTAGTTTTCCAGGCTTGTTCGGATTCACCACAGGAAAAATTGGAAGGTACCACACACGAGGAAAGTGCTCTGCTAGTTGACTCTCCGTCAGCTTCTCGGCGTATCCACTGCGAACGTAGTTCCGAATCTTTTCCTTCAACTCTTCCGCCATCTCAGGTTCGCGTTGCATTCGCTTCTCCAAGCACAATAGCCGCCGCATGGCCATTGACTTGCTGTCCGGAAGTCGGACATCATCATATCGCCACAGCAAACCTGTTTCGTAGCGCTTCTTTTTTAAGAAGGTCAGGGATTTCAACAGCTGCGCAGCTCGTTCATCATCCTTCGATAAAAGTGTTTTGATCGGGCTCATAATTCCTAGACTGTCCAGCGAGAAATAGGCTTTTACGGCGTTGTGAAGCTCTGCATCCTTCTGCTCACTACACTGGCACAAATGGACACTGTGGTGTCCTGTGAAGTCCGTCTCTGCTCGAGCTGCTGTAGAACAAGGTCCGAACACAATCCAGCCTAGACGGGTTCTGGTAGCGATTGGTTCGCTATCTCGTCCCTCTCTGCTATCCAGTGCATGACCCAAGCGACAGTTATCCATTCCTATGAGCACACGTGGCTGTACGTTGCGGTATGAATCTGTCGGTAAACCTTTCAGGTGCTGATACTTTTGTGATAACTCCTCCATCGCGAGAGATTGTCGTGGTAGAGAAAGACTGTTAACGGTGTGCACCTTGGGAATCCAGTGCGTATTCGAATCGTGTACTCCTTCAACGCCAACATAATAGAATTCGTTTCTTCCCGCTGATGATCTGAGGTCCATTCCAAGCACAAGGGGTACGATTCGCCTTCGAGTTGAAGCTCTTTCAGCAAACTGTGTTCCATCATCGTCACCGATGATCCATCGTCCAAAAAGGCAAAGGTGCGTACTGATGTTCCTCGTCCGTGGAGAAGCACTGGAACGTATCGGAAAAGAACTTTGCCAATGTTGCTCACATGAGTATTACACCTTTCAGTACGTGTGTCGGCACTGCTCTGAGATGTTGACGCTTGAGAATGCTCCTGTCGCTGGTATCTAGAGTCATCGTGTAGCAGCTCATGATGCATGTACGAACAACCATTTTTTTCACAGGCTTGTTTTACTTCACAGGCCCCAAAATGCTTTACCAAACATTTCCGGCATAATTTGTTCTGCTTCAGTGCAGACCACCGTGCGCTAACGCTCATTTCGCGAAACGTTTTGCACGATCCCGGAACGGAAGTCCAGAATGATAATTCGGATCAAATGGGTCAGCGTTGATGTTCAAGCCGCTAGAATTGGCTCCCGTTGAATTGGCGTTGCCGATCTCCATCGCTCTTAATCGTCGTTCAAGACGCTTTGTCTCCAGTTCCTGCTTGCTCGCCATCTCCTGAAGCTGCTTTTCAATCCTCTCGAACGCTTTACTCACATCCGTTGCCGGGTGGCTTCCACATCCTAAAGTGGAAGAATTCGCACTAGGAGGACCACCGCTAGCGGCGCACTTAGTTCTGTCCGAATTTCTTTTCTTCCTCTCTTTTTTCCAACCGACGCTGAAACTGCTGCTGTAGATCATTTACGGCGGTCTTTATCTCCTGATCCTTCTGCTTCAGCAGTTTCTCGTACGATTGCTGCTGCTCCATGAAACTACGCTGCATCTGCTCCAACCGCTTCTGGAAATCTTCGAGTTGTTTTGTCTGCTGCTCTTGGTTGCTGATGATCGTCTTGGATGCTCCATGTTGTGCAGGAACCATCAGATGGGTCGGAGTGCCCTTAGCTGTCCGCCTTGTTTCACACGATGTGTAGCTCCAGTCAACTTCCTCAATCCCTTCATCGAGGCCCACGCACTTATAGTGGAACCACCCACCGCAGTCATCACAGCGCACCATCCGGTTATCGTCCGGCTCATTGCACACACCACAACTCACATCAATCCTTGGGGCATCACTCCGACGTTTTGACATTTTCACAGCCTCCCCGAACGCGAGCTAAACGGATTTTTTAAAATGTTGCAATCGCAACGAAAGAGAGACAATTTTCCGTTTTCTTAACGTGTATTTCAGCCAACGTTAAAAAATCCCTATTGGCGAGAAATAGTTATAGGGAAATTACTATTACTTATGTTTCACATAGTGAATCTCTTATATGCTAAGACTTTTCAATTTGTACTTTAGGAGTGATACTATCCCGTTTCATCATTTTAGTTGTAATTTAAGAGAAAATTGATAAACTTACGTTTAGTGCCTCCATTGTGTTCGTTTTCCTTATTCGTTTAGCTGGGATTGCTAGAAGTTTAATTTCAGATTAGTTTTAGGTTCACAATATTGCGATGTACATTTACTTGTTCTAAATGTGTTTGTCTTAGGTTTAGCTTCTTTTGCGCATATTCCCTTAGTTTCAAATATAGTAACTATAATTTTGTCGTTTTATATTAAGGTATGTCTTGATTACTGCATGTGCATGAAACTAACCTACTTTTAAGTTCGCACTATCTGTAAGTATGAGTGAGTATTTTAACTGTTTTCTCTAGGTTATTAATCAAGCTCTTAACCACTTAATTACTTTTAGGCTAGGCTGTATTAATTTAGTTTAGATTTTAAGTAGAAAAATTAGGTAAATCGCTAGAGCACACTAGGTACATAACTTTTTTGATCTGCTTTTCTCCTTCATCTATCTTTCTATTTTCCCTCCACTTACTGTCATTTCGTAGTTCACCTTCACTGTGACGTTCTAGCGAGGCGGCGCGTCGATAACTCACATCAAGGTTGGTTAACTGTAGGTTTGTATAGAGTGTCGGCTGAATGTGTGGTGCACCGCAACGATTGTTGCGACACCTTGATACAAATTCATCAAACTTGTAAACAAGTACGAGAAAACAGAATTGAATAGACAGCCCCCACACAGAAGTGATGATTTTCGCTTTGCTTTCGCTCATTTTGTGTTGGGGACCACACAGCCGTGTAGAACAAGTTGAAATGCATAGTCAGAACCAGTGCTCCCCGGGTTTGGAGATTTTTAAAAGAAATTTATCATGAGGTATAGTATGATGTAAAGGAATCAGTTCTTTATCATGACAGCTTGCGAAAAAAGTCTCTCGTGGTATGCTACATATCGTATATGTATACAGAGACGATAAGTGAGAAACTTTTTTATTCTCTTTTAGATTCAAACCCTGCCAATAGTCATTAGGCCGAATTAGCAATGAGTGAAGCGAGTGGCGAGAAGTGAGAATGGTCATTAGGGCAAATGATCATAAGGCGGAAAAGTCATTAGACCGAATGGCCATTAATTCGAATGATCAATAGACCGAATTGTCATGAGGCCGAATGAGAAATGAGAAGTGAGATAAAAGTGAGAATGATCATCATGCCGAATGGACATTACACATAAAAAAAATTACATCGAGTGGTCATTTGGTCGAATGATCATTTGGCCAAAACAGAAGTGAGAAATGAGATGCAAAAAATAAATTGTGAGGAGTGAGTAGTTGGAATAGTCATTTTGCTAAATTATCATTAGGCAGAATAGTCATTTGTCCGAATAATCATTAAAACTAATGTTTTTTAGGTCGAATAGACATTAGGCTGAATGACCGAATAGACCGAATAGTCATTCGACCTAAAGTGAGTAGTGGGAAGTGAGAATGGTTATTAGGCCGAACGTTCATTAGGAGGATAAGTTTTCAGGCTAAATTATCATTTGACCGAATGGTCATTAGTGAGAAGTGGAAAGGGTCATTAGGCCGAATAGGCAATAGACCGAATGGGTGATGGTCATTAGACCGAATGAGAAGTGACACGTGAGTAATGAGATGTGAGAAATGAGTTGAGTAGTAAGAAGTGAGAAAGAATTTGTGAGAAGTGAGTGTAAAGTGGTTTTTGCTCCGATGTAAGAAGAACTGACTTTTAATTTTTCACTTCTTATTCGGACTGACGACCTTCGGTTAAGGCTCTATAAACCGTAATCAATCCGATAATGACGATGATTTTATTCGAATACGCACTAATACTAATAATGTTTTGAACTAAGTTCAATATTTTGAGGCTATTTGCAGACTTACCTCCATCATTGCATATTCATAACATTTTTATATTAATTTTTCACTTATCCAAACTAACAATTACTGAGGAATTGCTGGAAAAATGCTGAAAACTGCTTTTTTCCTAGGCCGACACTCGTATTTTTATCGAACGCATACTAACTCCGAACGTTCGGAGCAAACACATACACACTCACTTGATTTTTCACTTGACCTTTTTCCATTGTTTCCTTGATTTTATCACTCCTAAAACATATTCACTAACCGACTTTCACATTTTTCTTCAATCTTGACTACCTATTTATTCACTTCACGTCCAAAAACTGTCGAAAACTGCTTTCCAAAAATCGAAGTGAGAGACAAATTTGACGACCGTATTGTGAATGCAATAAAATGCGGAAGACTCAAAATCACTAGCGCAATAAGTGAAATGGTGAGTACAAAATCTATGCGATGCAACTTCATTCAATCCGAACAATACAACGTATACGCCAGTCAACACGCAAACAAAGATGTGCATACACAAGAAAATAATCATCTCTTCACCGTTGCCAGGTTTATTTATTGGAAAAAATCATTGCTGATTGTCGGATTGAACAATAAAACCAAAAATAAATATTTAAACATGTTATGTAAGCTTCTATCATATTCCAAGTGGTGTATAAAAAAAATAAACCGATAAATACCCATATACTTGATACACCATGAACATGTCTTATGATATAAAACAAACAATTAGGCGTTTTTTGCTATGTTGAGACTATTTTCGGTCTGTGTCTTCACAAAAACCGCATTAGTTGGTAAGCATCGTTCGATCTCGATTTACTCTGATAAGTGATACGACCGTGTCAGTTATTTCCACACAATAAAACCAGATCACGCTATTAAAACACAAACACAAATAAGGGAGCATTCACAAATTTTATTAAGACTTGATAAAAGAGAAAGGATTTCGTGGAATGTGGCGATTCACACATAGTTTAACATGCTTTGAAGGGCTGTTAAAAAATTACGTAACGCTGTAGAAGGAGGAAGAAGGTCAGGCATATTATTAACTGTAAGGTTTCTAAGCCAAGTTACTTGCATTCGTAATTCATGAGGCTAAAGCGATGATACTTTCATGCCCAGGGTAGTCAAGACAATTTCCATACTCAAAATAGCTTAAACCGGCACCGGGAGTCGAACCCAGCCACCCTCAGCATGGGTCTTGCTTTGTAGCCGCGCATCTTATCGCACGGCCAAGGAGGGTGTTCCTAGATCTATGATAAAGGTGATTATCAGGTATCAGGTATCAGAACGTCGGCTCAGGAGGCACGTTCCCCTCAATTTGGGAGATTTGTGCCATCGCCTTCACTGGCCTTTCTCATCATTTACCTGACGGAAAAGGAAGTGAAAAGGGGAAAGGAAGAGGAAGTGAAGTTGGAAAGGAGAATGGAACCATTTATAGGAAAGCCAATTATGTAGACTCACACGCATTCAGCTAGGGACTAAAGAGAGGTGTCACAAAAACATAGAGGACGTAACAATGGACGAACGTCAAAGACGAAACACAGAGTGCACTGTGAAAACGCATAATGCGAATCCATATAGGTGACAATCACAAAGTACATTGTAAAAATCGCATAATGCGAATCCATATAGGTGGCAATTTGTTGAAAACTAAGTAAAACACATATTCATAACCCCATTCTTATTGAACCTTATGTTGAGATTGAACAAGAGTAGCCGAACGCCAACGTCAACAACGAAACACAGAGTACACTGTGAAAAACGCATAATGCGAATCCATATAGGTAACATACACAAAGCACATTGTATAAAACGCATAATGCGAATCCATATAGGTGACAATTTGTTGAAAACTAATTAAAACACATATTCATAACCCTACTCTTATTTAACCTCACGATGAAGTTGAATAAGAGTAGCTGATTATCTCGGAGAAGTAAAAAGTCAACTACGCCATAGCTCCGGTTAGCGCAGCGAGGGCTAAAATACTGTGAAGGGGGCCCTGGTGCTTCACAGGCTCCGTTTGCGGTTAGGTTCTTATTAGACCCCCCTAATCATTCATTCGTAGGCACGGTAAGCATAAAGCCGCATCACACCGAAAATTAAGGGTCACCTGTATGGTGGACTTTTACCACAGGAACAGGCAATCCGTAATGTTATTCTTAGCCAGATAACCAGCTGCCGACACCACACGGCTATCTAGGCTGCTCGTGGAGAGAAGTTGACATTGACTTTACGTCAACTCTCAATGTGGCCGAACAGCCGACGCATCTTATCGCACGGCTAAGGAGGGTGTTCCTAGATCTAGGATAAAGGTGATTATACAATCAGCCCCGTGGTGAAGTTTAAATTCACCATATGTTTTTCCACTCTCATCTTTAATAGGTAAAATACGACATAATACTTTTCATACAGTGCTGAAACTGAAGTTGATTGTATAGCATAACTAAGCAAATGATTCTACGATTGTATTTCTACTATGTGCGTTACGGCTCTCTCAATCCGTGCTTTTGAAAATCGACTGAAATAGGCACGTTATTTCCAAGATGGCCGATTTGTGGCTTTGTTGTATAACCACCATAAAATCGCGGTGTATTTTAGTTGGTTCACGTATTCGAGAATATTTTTGCATTGCGCAATCAACCGTTATAGTTTCCAAAGCGTGCCCAAGAGGTCTTTTGTGAGAACGTGGAAGTTAGGTCACTAGGCACCGAAGTAGCTCTCCAGTGTTGACAACTAAATGAGGTAACGGTGGCAGAAGAACTCATTTCGTCTACTGTAGTGACTGTAGATCGCAAGCTCAGATAGCAGGACAGTTTGGAAAACCCAGATTATCCAAAAAACTACGAAACCATGTCTGTTAACTTTCTAGTTCTAGGTGATGTGATGAATATGGTTGGATGCATACCGAAACATACTGTTGCTGTTATAAATTACAAAGGCAGTTCGGATGGACTAACAATTCCTAAAGAATATTCCTCAATGATGTTCCTAATTTCAATAAGATTGAGTACGAAACATTACATTTACTGTATAGCATTTTCAGAAAAATATATTAAGCTCGTTTAGTGGAATGTATTAAACCGTCTAAGACGAATTAAGTACTGTCCATTTAATTCCACCAGTTAATTTTCGTTATCTTTACAGATACGTATTTCGACCACAACTGTGTGGTCGTCTTCAGTGTCTTGTACTTGACTCGACTTGAAGAAAACAATCGCAACTTACACTATTTATACTACGCTAGGTACCTAATCTAATCTTATTTGCCTACTTTATTTACCTATACAGTAAATTACTTTATTGTTTAGGTAGAAACTTGAAGAGCCAAGAGCTGCCATTTCCTGATCCTTATTCAACAGCGCTGTTTGTACCTGTCGGTGGATTTCCAAACTCTCAGCTACATCGAGTTTCCATGGGGAAGAGACATTTCTTAAGATTTTAATATTTGATGCCGTAATTGGGTGATTTTCCTTATACACATGCTCTGCTACCTTAGATCTAAATTCGTAATGTAATCCCTTATCGTTTTCTCTTTTCGCCTTACTCACTTCCGCCATATGTTCCTTGAACCTTATATCTAATGATCTTTTTGTTTGGCCTACATAGATTTTTTTACATTGGGAACAACTTATCTTATAAACGCCTGCCTTATTCAACATTTCTACTTTATCCTTCGTTGAACCCAATAGTGACTTGAGTTGGTTGCTTCTACTGGAGAATACTAGCTCGATGCCGAATTTGTGTTTATCATATGGGACCGAAACTCTTTTCAGCGGCTCCTCTATCGGTGTCAGCGTTGTATGTCCATTTCGTCGTAGGGTCCTTTCCTTCTTGTTGATGATCGTTCGTATAGTCCTCTCCTGGTATCCGTTGATCTTCGCTGTTTCCAAGATGTATTGTAGTATTGTCTGCATCCTGTGGATCATGTGATGAAATGCTGCCATTTTATGTTGGTACGAATGGTTCGATGTATATGGGATGACTCTCATGGTGTTCGTGGGCTTCCTGTAGATTTCGAGGCTCAATGTTGTATTTGCTTCCCTGATGACTAATAGATCCAAGAAAGGTAGTTTACCTTCTTTTTCCTCTTCGAAGGTAAATTTGATGTCCTTATGCACGTTGTTTATCGCTTCCAAAATCCTGGGTAGATCCTTTCGGTTGATGATGCTGAAAATGTCGTCGACGTATCTCCACCACTTCTGGGGTAGTATTCCTTGTTCTTGTAGGTTGTTCTCCAAATTCGCCATGAACAGTTCGCACAAAAAACGGTGATAGCGGATTTCCCATCGGTGCTCCTTTCGTCTGTTTGTAGTAGTTGCCACGAAATGTGAAGTAGTTCTCCGTCATGCATAGCCTTGCCAGATTTAGGCAAATCTGCAAAGATAACGAAAATTAACTGGTGGAATTAAATGGACAGTACTTAATTAATCTTAGACGGTTGAATACATTCCACCAAAAGAGCAATATATTTTATGACTCAAGGAATGTTTTGTAAACTCTGGTCCCATTTGTAACTTGTTGGCTCCTCCACAAGCATCCTCATGTCTCGTGCTGCGCCAGTAAGAACCTAAAGCCCAGTCTATTAGTCCCTAATAATAATAGTAGGAAGCCTTACTGGTTGGCGATCCCAGCTGTTCAAAATGAAAAGATTCACCTGACGTTAAAAAATACAGATCTCTCTTCTCATTCTCACCCTCACTGTACTTTTCGTGGTCTGAGTCGGGACAACAACCCGTAACGGTGTTGCGTGAATACCCTGCGGAAGTGATGCCAACTGTACGAAGGACGAGATATTTCGATTCGAGAGGAGAAGAAGTAGCTAAAAATCATAAACCCACCACGTCGAGGTCATTTCTTTTGATACGAACTGCCAAGAAAGTAGTGCGCGCTATAGGAAAAAGTTAAAAAAAGAAATTGCATATGATTCATACTAAGTTAGTGAGTTTTCTTTATTAGATAGTGAAAGTGCTGTATAACCATCCTATCCACGCATTATAGTTTCGCCATTTGGAAAAATCAAGCCACCTTTAATAGGTGAAGAAACAAGAAGAAAAGGCCCGTGTCTGCTCTGCCCTTTTCTTTTCTTTTGCTTCGGACTGGTCCGAAGTTATGTCTACCCTCAGTGACATCGGTAAGCCTTGCTAGACCAGAGAGAAGCTCGTCAGGCCAGCCCATTCCGACGTCTGGCCACAGTCGTCCAAGCCGTCATCGCACCAATCGGGTAGCAGACCACCTCCAGACGACGCTTTACCGCTTCGTCACGATCCGCCATCGTGCCAATCGGTAGCAGGCCACCCAACGACGCTTTATCGCTTCGCGATCCGCCATCGCGCCAATTGGGTAGCAGGCCACCCCAAACCGATGCTTTTCCGCCATCGAACCACTCGTAGCAGGCCAGGACCTCCGACACGTAGACACGCTGTCACCACCGACATCGCGCCTCGTCACAGGCCTACGTCAAGCAGACAAACCACCATCGATCACTAGCCGTCATCGTGCCAAACTGGAAGCGGAGTCGACAATTCGCTGGACGAACGTTAGACCACCGTTCCTGACCACCATCGGGCTCTCTCGGCCGCTGGCCCACAGTCCGACGTGGTCGACACTCGAACGATAACCCACCACCTCTGCAACCGCCATCGTGCCACAGTTCACCGCGAACGAACCTCCAAGCCAGTCCGACAACGTCCGCAACCGCCAGTAATCGCGATATGCCAGCCACCAGTGCACCACCATCGTAGTTTGTCATCCTCAGCAACATCAACACGCAAGTACACCACCGATTTTTTTCTAAAATGCCATAAGGGCGAATAAAATGTTAATTATGATGATAATTGGTGGTGGTCATTTAGAAGACGACTCTCTGATTCTGATGAATTGCTCCTTTTGCTTGATTCGTTACTACCTGAAAGAGTATTCAAGTCTTTGGTCGATCGTTCAACTTGGTCAATTGAACCGTTTGGCTGGTTTCTCCGCAAGGTTTTCCGCTTAATTGCTCCTGGTTATGAAAGTGAAGGGTGTTGGAGAATAACGGTATTTACATTAACGTCGTCTGTTGACAGGTTCCTCCTCAATTCCGTCCGAGCAGCCGATAGGCTTAAAAGTTTGGATTAGGACGTCCAAGGAACAAAAATATGATTTCTGTACATCATCAACTCTACGGATATGTTTGAATAAAATAATGAAACAATACAATCCGCCGCCTAATATCATTTTTTCTTTCGTTACTTTCCGTATTAGACGTTCTAGGTTGTCGTAGGACCTTGATCAGGACCTTGATTTTCTCTCTGATAGGGAGTTGATTCCAAGCAATTTTGCTGAAAAGAGTGTTCACTTTTATCCATCGTGCATTTATACATCCATTTTTCTGTTGGGGTCATATATTACCCCGTGGCTCGAAAGGGTTAAAGTCACGCATTTCTCGCAGAGATTTTTAGTTGGGGATCTTATTTTGTATGTACTTTTGATTCGACGTAAAATCTCGCAAACTTGATAAATGAATTTTAAAATCATGTCGTCCAAAACTTTTTTTTCTTAGTGTGCATCATACCAATAAAAAATTTCTACTATAGAACATTCTTCCTTTATGTTCTTGGATTTTGTGAATAAAATTCAATGTCGTTTGGAAATTCATATTTTATTAAAGAATCAAAAGATTAAGTCCTTTTCAAAAGTTGGTCGCAAATGACTGAGTTGGTGAGGTCATCCGGCCGAATAAGAATTTGGCCGAATAGGACATTTGATCTAATAGAATCATCAATAGGACATTTGGCGGAATAGGGCATTTGGCCGAATTGGTCATTGAGGTGCGAACGAGACGTCTCTATTCTCACTATTTTCCTACTTCTCACTGTGGAAAGTGAGGAAGTGTGAAGTTAGACCTCTCACTAATCAGTTTTACTTTTTCACAGTGGGAAGTGAAACAGAGGAGAAGTGAGAGTCTCATTTCTCACTAATTTCTCATGTCTACTGTAAAAATGAGAAGCGCGAAGTCAGTGAGACGTTTCACTAATCTCACTCACCTTTGCAGTAGAAGTAGAAATGAGGAATGAGAAGTAAGATGACTCACTTCTCATTTCTCACCCACATTTCTCACTTATTCTTATCACTGCATAAAGAGAAGGACGACTCTTCTCACTCATCACTTTAACTTATTTCCAAAGACCATTTCTCGGCCAAATGACCTTTTCGGCAAAAGACCTATTCGGCATTATGGTCTGTTCGGCCAAATGTTATTCAGCAAACCAACTTTCAACCTAGTAGCCTCGGCCAAACGGCCTTCTCCGTTTAGACGATCGTCTTGGTGGCCGTTCCCTTGTTACGAAGTTCTTAGAAGGATGGTGGGTCTGTCATTTACTTACGTTCTATAAGAACAAAACATTATTTGTATGAGAAAAATAGAGGGGACCTTCTAAAATAAACCAAAAACGATTACGTAATTAGTGTATGGCCTCTAGGGCTTCGACGAGGTAGTGGCAGGATACAATTAATTACATGAGGGCTTATGGAGGAGGAAGGATCTGCAGAAGGAGAAAAGACATGTGTCTTATGTCCCACATAAACGGAACATAGTTTGATTCAATGAAACATTGTTGGGTGGAATTGGTTTATAGGTAATGAAATAATTAATGTACAGAAGTCACAATTCTATATAATAGTTTCAAAGAGGCTTGATATAAAAACAGAAATATATTCATTTTTTATCTTCATCGTCAGTTTATTCAAGAAGATAAGTGTTACTATTCAAATCGTGCTTCGTTAACGTGTTCGTTAAAAATCTGAGCAAGTATATTGTATACACAATACTAGCATGCCAAAATTATGAATTTAAAATGCAATAATCTTCTCATTGATGCATGGCAATGGAAAGAACGACAATGGTCAAAACGGTCCGTTCGGTGATAATGGGAGGAGCGGCATGCTTGGTCACATGAGTGGGAGATCTATCAGCTACTATCTATCAGCTACAAAATATAGAATAAAATTGAACTAAATTTACTAACTCATGTCGACATCTATATTCTTCTAAATTCTTCGTAATAATGACTATTAAGACTGGCTTATTGGGCCAGCGGCAAATTCATGTCTGATTTGAGTCCCACCAGAACTGCACATATGTGTTTTAAGTGGCAGAAAGTCATTCTCACAGAGTTTCATTTCAGGGAACTTTATAAAGTAGTCACTTCCATCCACATAACCTCATACATTTGTATGAAAATATATACCTAAGTTACTCGCTGCTCGCATAACATCGTGGGGGGTCTTTTCTCTTCATTTTTCGGCTCCTGGGTCGGCTTTCGCACGAGGTTCACATCTATACTCTTCAAGGAAAATGTACGGCCTAAGGCTCAACTTTTCAAACCGTATTATTTAACATTGCGATACATATTTCAAAACTAGAGTCGCAAAAAATCAAGGCTCAGTCTACCCCACAAATTAACGCTCGAAACAACTATGATTAGTAGCGCGGTAATGCTCGCATCACATTTGGTAATATCGGTCCATCTCACCTCTTTTCCCACATTTAACTAAATCAAAGTCAAATGACCATAAATCATCCAGCGACCCGCTCCGAACTGCCTTCCTAAAAGGTCAACAGCCATGGTAATTTAGATGAAATATTAAGGTAAGATACTCAGCATCCAAACTAGAGCTAGCCCGTTTCAGATCCATCTTCGTGTAGATCCTCGGGTTAATCTAACTATCGTATTCGCACGCTCAGGTCCCACACTCTAGAAAACAGCTCTCATTTTGGTTGTCGTGATCAATTGAGTGCAATTTATTACGAAATGGGCCTGAATTATAGATCACCGGCACCGGTTATGATTTTGATATGTATGTGATGATCCACGCCACGATTCGCATTCTTCCCACCCATGAGCCGGAGCCGGTGAAAAGGGGAATCGAGTTTCTTCAAGGCAGCAAACAACACCAACTAAAACCAAAACGTATCACCCTGGCTGTCGATACAGTTAGCGGGCGTGTTGACCCAGAGTTCGTCGTGTGAGATTTTTTCAATTTTTATTCAATGTTTTTGCTGGAAGTCCGTGCGGCGGAATCATAACCACGCTGGTTGCCAGAGTCAGTGCAAGAAATATCGAGTACATGGTTTTGTTCTGCTCCGCACTTTCCGCCCGAGCAGCCACTACTACTGCCATCATCAAACGGCCGATAGATACGTGCTGATCAATATTTCACGGGAAAATTTATGCTTCATTTCGTTTGTAATAAATTTACGGCAATTTTCCTTGTGGAGAAGTTGCCCTGGCAAGGAACGACTGAGGCAAGGTAAGGTCGACTCGATATGTAGACTTTTGGCTCGAGAGAGCCACCCTGGCATTGAGCAGGTCGTCGACGTCATCGTCGGTTTTCTCGGTTGCCTACTGGCACCGTGGTCCTCTGATGAAGGAAGTTCAAGACTTTAGAGTTTAGGGTTTGACTTTTGGTAAATAATTGTCTTGTAGATTCGTGGTATCACAAGAATGCAACATGAACTATTACAATTGATAAAAAATTATAAAAAAATTAAGGATAATACGACCGTATTTTTTTTTAATTGCAATATTCACTTAAGCGTACCTAACCAACTATATTTGAAAACCCTATAATTATAGCCTATTATAGTTACTTTGTTTCATCGTTCAAAGAGTGCAAAACCAACACACTGCTAGAAATATTTTGTCGAAATACATTTATTTTGAGGCACATATTTGGAGCATAATAAACACAAAATCAAGATTAAAATGTACCAAAATTAATTTAAATCCCCACGACTATGCAAAAATAAAGCTGATTGGTTGAAATTCAGTTCAATAATTATTTGAATTTACAAGTTTGTTTTAGCGTCAGTTGTTTTACATGTCCTTTAATTTCCATTTTTCTGTACATATGTTGTTTTGCTCAGAGTATTGGACAGATCAGTGAACAAATTAATTGGTGCGCGATCGGACGTCTTACAGGTAGGACGCAGAACATTTGCTAAATCCGAGTTTATGTTTGTGCTTCGTGCGGTCGGTGAATTAAAAGTTCGCGTTCAAACGTGCTTCGTGCAGCATGCAGAACGATCGTGTGATCATCGAAATAAATATTTGTTAGTTAGGGTGAGTAAATTAATTAGCAAGTGAGTGCGAGGTTGTTCAAGTTTTCGTGAAGTATGCAGAATGATCGCACGATCGTTCGAAAATTTTGTTTTGCTTTTGTACGTCCGGTAAATAAGCTGATAGCTACGAGTTTGGTCGTACTAGAGGTTAGCACGACGAATTTATAGAAAGGAACGCGAGTAGAATATTATGAATGCGCATAATTATACCCCATCCCATAGATCACATCGCTTAACGAAGGGAATCCAGATAAATTATCCTCTGTAACTAAAACAATATTCTATTCCAAGACAATCGTGGCGTGGAGATGCACAGGTTTGCATGGTCTATAGTAGCAACGAGAGTAAGATTAACAGTCTTTCCCTCCTTGAAAGGAGGCTTCCGAGCCTCTTGAAAGGAGGCTTCCGAGCCTCTTGAAAGGAGGCTTCCGAGCCTCTTGAAAGGAGGCTTCCGAGCCTCTTGAAAGGAGGCTTCCGAGCCTCTTGAAAGGAGGCTTCCAAGCCTCTTGAAAGGAGGCTTCCGAGCCTCTTGAAAGGAGGCTTCCGAGCCTCTTGAAAGGAGGCTCGGAAGCCTCTTGAAAGGAGGCTTCCGAGCCTCTTGAAGGAGGCTTGAGGCCTCTTGAAAGGAGGCTTCCGAGCCTCTTGAAGGAGGCTTCCGAGGCCTCTTGAAAGGAGGCCTGGAGCCTCTTGAAAGGAGGCTTCCAGGCCTCTTGAAAGGAGGCTTCCTGAGCCTCTTGAAGGAGGCCTGAGCCTCTTGAAAGGAGGCTTCCAGGCCTCTTGAAAGGAGGCTTCCGAGCCTCTTGAAGGAGGCTTCTGAGGCCTCTTGAAAGGAGGCTTCTGAGCCTCTTGAAGGAGGCTCTGAGGCCTCTTGAAAGGAGGCTTCTGAGCCTCTTGAAAGGAGGCTTCCGAGCCTCTTGAAAGGAGGCTTCCGGGCCTCTTGAAAGGAGGCTTCCGAGGCCTCTTGAAAGGAGGCTTCCAGAGCCTCTTGAAGGAGGCTTCTGAGCCTCTTGAAAGGAGGCCTGAGCCTCTTGAAGGAGGCTTCCGGGCCTCTTGAAGGAGGCTGGGCCTCTTGAAGGAGGCTTCCGAGCCTCTTGAAAGGAGGCTTCCGGGCCTCTTGAAGGAGGCTTCTGAGCCTCTTGAAGGAGGCTTCCGGGCCTCTTGAAGGAGGCTTCCGGGCCTCTTGAAGGAGGCTTCCGAGCCTCTTGAAGGAGGCTTCTGAGCCTCTTGAAGGAGGCTTCCGAGCCTCTTGAAAGGAGGCTTCCAGGCCTCTTGAAGGAGGCTTCGGGCCTCTTGAAGGAGGCTGAGCCTCTTGAAGGAGGCTTCGAGGCCTCTTGAAAGGAGGCTTCCGGGCCTCTTGAAGGAGGCTTGAGGCCTCTTGAAAGGAGGCTTCTGAGGCCTCTTGAAAGGAGGCCTGGGCCTCTTGAAGGAGGCTTCCTGAGCCTCTCTTGAAAGGAGGCTTCTGAGCCTCTTGAAGGAGGCTTGAGGCCTCTTGAAAGGAGGCTCTGAGGCCTCTTGAAAGGAGGCTTCCAGGCCTCTTGAAAGGAGGCTGGGGCCTCTTGAAAGGAGGCTTCCGAGCCTCTTGAAAGGAGGCTTCCAGGCCTCTTGAAGGAGGCTTCCAGGCCTCTTGAAAGGAGGCCTGAGGCCTCTTGAAAGGAGGCTCTGAGCCTCTTGAAGGAGGCTTCCGGGCCTCTTGAAGGAGGCTTTGAGCCTCTTGAAGGAGGCTTCAGGCCTCTTGAAGGAGGCTTCGAGCCTCTTGAAGGAGGCTTCCGAGCCTCTTGAAAGGAGGCTTCCAGGAGCCTCTTGAAGGAGGCTTCTGGGCCTCTTGAAGGAGGCTTCCGAGCCTCTTGAAAGGAGGCTTCTGAGCCTCTTGAAAGGAGGCCTGGGCCTCTTGAAGGAGGCTTTGAGCCTCTTGAAGGAGGCTTCCAGGCCTCTTGAAGGAGGCTTCTGAGGCCTCTTGAAAGGAGGCTTCCGGGCCTCTTGAAAGGAGGCTTCTGAGCCTCTTGAAAAGGAGGCTTCCGAGCCTCTTGAAGGAGGCTTCCGGGCCTCTTGAAAGGAGGCTTCCAGGCCTCTTGAAAGGAGGCTTGAGGCCTCTTGAAGGAGGCTTCCAGAGCCTCTTGAAAGGAGGCTTCCGAGCCTCTTGAAAGGAGGCTTCCGAGCCTCTTGAAAGGAGGCTTCCGAGCCTCTTGAAAGGAGGCTTCCGAGCCTCTTGAAAGGAGGCTTCCGAGCCTCTTGAATCAAATTACCCGCAGAAATTCTGTAGAAATTCTGTCAATTTCCGTGGAAATTCTGAAAAATGTTTCATAGAAATTTCAGAAAAAAAAATCGGGCAAATTTCGAAGAATTTCCTATGAAAATTTTCCGTTTGCCAAAATTTGTCGTTGAAATCCACATTTTGAACTATGAAGAGTTTTCTGTGAACACTCTTTAAAGTTTCCCGTGGGTATTTTGAAGGATACTCAACAGAATTTCCAAAGAACTTTTCTTGCATATTAGAACAATTTCTTATGAAAATTCCGAACAATTTTCCTTTGGAATTTCAAAATGCTATCCAATTTCTAAAGAATTTCCCGTGACAACTTCAAAGCTCATAATTTAGGAAAACCAAGAGAATTTTATCCTGGCCACGTCTTTGCGAATGCTGAGGAAGAGGAAGGATTGTTAGTTGGACACCTACTTCAGATAGATGCAGGGAACTCTACGACCTCTCATAGGTGCCACGGGGGGTTTTAAAATTGATAGTGTGAAAGGTTATAACAGTAGGAATCGTTTTGGTAGAACGTGACAGAAAAAAAACTAAGGGGCCGTACACTAATAACGTAAGCAATTTTTCTGGGTTTTTCAACCCCCCTCCCTCCATGTAAGATTTTTCACATACAAAGACAGACCCTCCCCCTCCCCAATAAGTGCTTACGTGATTAGTGTAAGACAGAAATACAAAGTAGGAAAAGGACGAGCCTGGAATTGAACCCACGACCTCCTGCTTATAAGGCAGAAGCAGAAGTGACTATACCACCAAGCCAAAGACCAAACTGATTATCTACAAAATGGACCAAGAGTTGCCTCAGCTGTTGGGAGAACCATCCATCGTTCACACCGCGACAATTGGACGACTGCGGTGGGCCGGGCACGTAGCCAGACTGTCGGACAGTTATCGAAAGCGATTTAACGGGCACCAGAAGGCAAGGTGTGCAGCGAGCAAGATGGTTCGATCAGGTGGAAGACAATTTGCGGACCATCCGTAGACTGCGCGGTTGACGACGTGCAGCCATGGACCATGCCAGCCATGAATGGAGAAGACTTTTATGCACTGCACAGGCCACTCCGACCTTATTCTGAATAAATAATAGATAATATGTTTGATATAAGATTTGTGTATGATAAATAGAAATAAGGTATGAGTATTTTTATTATAATGACTTTCCAATTATCCATGATGTTAAACCAACCTAATTTATCTTGCACAATTTTAAGTTACACATCGACATAAAACCTATTTTTTTATGATCTTCCAATAAGTACTAATTGGGTTTGGGTTATCACACACTTCGAACTGCTATGTGTGGGGTTTTCTACGTTGTAAACCGTGTTGCACCATCTCTATAAACTGACTTTTCTGTGTTTAGTTCACATCTCGACATAATGAACTATCCAGAAATTAGTTCCGCTTATCAAATATCTTCCATTACCACACCTCCATCATGATCGCTCCGTCTATGACGAACGTATGAACAAGGCATGTTCGGTGCTATATGGTGTCATGAAGTCAATTCTCAACTGGTGGTACGGTCCCTTTTGCGATTCAAATGAATCCGATTTCAACAAGGTCTGTCCACTAGATGTAATCAATTAGAGCCTGCTTGAAGCAACAACCTTATGATGGCTTTACCCAAAGATTGGAGGTGTATCACAGGGCTCTCTCGTCAATCAAGGGTTATGCTGTGAAGGCTGTGAGAATAGATACATAAGGGCGCATTCGTTTGCAGAGGTTATTATAGAGTTCAGCAAGCGGGTGAATAAAAATGTTATTTGATTGAAATAGTAACGCCTTCTCGAAAATTTATCGAATTCTTTAATATACACGGCTTGTTGGTACTATGCAATAAATTAAAACATAGTTGGTAAAGATTGTCAAAAAAAAAATTCCAGCAGTATAAAATATGTCACCACCAGCACGCAATGACGGTTTTAGCTTGTTAATAATACAAACCCAATAGACCTTTTTGGACGGTTCTTGGAAAGAAATCAAAAGTTAGATAGTTTGTTTCGTATACAATTACCGTTTTGATTCATAATTCGAGCATGTACCTTTGCACATTTTTTTTATTTAGCGAACGCCAGATACTGCACTCTGCAGAAATGTCAAGAATATAACTCTCCATAATCGCTTATAAAATTGTGAAAAAATGTGAAATAAAATCCAATTCGACTAACTGATATTTGCATGTCCATTTATACCATTGTAATAATAATAAATGATCTAGGCTTATGTTTCCGTATTAAATACCTGCATGTTGCGTATTATGGGGTAAAATCTATCATCTGATATCTATCATAGCTACAGGCAAATTTTGACCCAACGAGTATCTTCCCAAAAGAAGCACAAACATAACTACTGTATAATCTGTGTGATATGAGGCTATGCTCTCCTATGTAAATGATTTAAATAATGAATAGATAACCATTACAACAATAATACTTTCAACATATTTTTATCAAACTATCAAAAAAGAAATGAAACCCACCTAATTAGTCTTTGTGTAATAATATGGATCCTTATGCCCCAGCAATGCTCAAAATTAGCAAACTCATCGTTATCCGCCACACTGCTCATGCAATTGTAGTGATTTGGCAGGAGATTGATTTAACACCTAAACGAAAACCACCGTCAGACACTTACCCATCTGCCAGATTTGTGCGGGCAATTACTGCCATCAATCATCACCCACTTAGACCTGGAACGTGTGATAAAAAAAGGCATTCCAAGACTCCAATACTCAGGTATGTATAATTATGTAAAGTGAGAGTGCTAAATCAATCAATGGGTGCAATTTGTGTGTCGTCCTCCGTGCGATGATGTTTCACGGGTTGAGCTTTGACATCCTAACCGTTTTGACAACGATCATCTCTGACGTCTGGCCACATCCAGCAGCACCAGTCGGGGAGAAATTGGATATTGGAATTCCACGGCAAAATAATACCATTCCAATCGATTACAACCGCCTGTTGTGGCATGTCGTATGCGTCGCTCGTTCACCCACTCTGCCGAGGCAGTCGGTCAATTGATTCCATATGAGTCGAGCATTAGAGAGAGAGAGAATGTGTGCCATCACCTTCCTGGATCACTGTGGTACGATTAAATCAAATCAATTCGTCAGATTTTATTCAATGACAATAGCACCTAATGTGATTCTTTTCTCCTTTGGTCTAAACGGTTTATTCGAACTGGGGTGTAATTTATGTAAACTAATGAAAACTATAAATGCAAAACCATGCTGAGGATGGCTGGGTTCGATTCCCGGTGCCGGTGTGGGCAATTTGCTGATTGGAAATGGTCTCGACTTCCCTGGGTATAAAAGTATCATCGTGCTAGCCTCATGATATACGAATACAAAAATGGTAACCTGGCTTAGAAACCTTGCAGTTAATAACCGTGGAAGTGCTTTATGAACACTAAACTTCGAGGTGGCTCTGTCCCAGTGTGGGGATGTAATGCCAATAAGAAGAAGAAGAATAATGAAATAAAATAAAATAAAATTTAGACTATCGAGATGAACAAAAATGATGTGTGTTGGGCAAACAGAGCTACGAATGTAATTTCACAGATTTTTATTCGATCATTAAGTAATAACAAAGAATGAATACTAATATGTCATGCATTTTCCACCTTTGCGCTCAAATTATGCTGAGGGGTGCGAGGACACTTATTCGCTACAAAAGGCCTTTCGAATTTATAATACTATTTAGGCGCAATCTGTTTTGCTTTAGGTCACCCGTTTTCGGTTTACCTTCGAATGCAACATATTCGCTTCAACCCAACTAAACCTCCATGACTGGGATTTAAGGTCTGACAAACTACAATAAATGTGCACGACCAACCTGGATCATGATATTGCATTGTTCCAAAATATCGGCATTTAGAATTGAGCCGAACGCGCGCTCGGATCTTCCATGTTAGGTATGTCCAAGTGCCGCCTCCTTTTATGAATCATCCTCTAACAAAAACCACTAAAGTTTGGAGTTCGGATGATAGCATAACATGTCACGTTCTCTGTTTCAGCTTCAGTATTCGACTGCTCGTGTATTTCGCTTACCATATATCTTAAAGGCTACTTGCTCATGCTTGCCCAAACTCAAGCCACCAGCGATGTTTCCAAAAACAATTTAATTACAACCATATGACCCTGCAGCGTAAGCATAGCTGCGCCCATGCGGAAGGCTAAAAACAGTTGTGCTTATTCAACAGGCAAAAGTGTGTAAACAAGAGAAAGGTTCGAGGCGACCTTGTAATGGAATTTTATGACCTACTGAGAACGGAATGTAAACTATAAATTTAAGGCTTCGTTCTCTAGGATTGAATTTCAAGATGTTAATGTGAAACAGATTTGAATAAGGCGAAAGATGTAAGGGATGCTACACCATCCCCCTTTGAGAAGGAATGCCCAGAGCGTTCCGATAAAAGTTGCTGGCTTGAATTTGAGATAACATTGCTATAACTATTATTTTTTTTTTTAACATTTTTTCCTGTTTTGATATTATTTTTAGTGAAGTTTAATTAATCTATTTTATGAACTTCTTGTATATCTGATTTTTCATTTTGATTTTAACGTTTGGATGATTTATTTGAACCACTGTATATGGTCCTTTGTAAACTGCATCTAATTTATTTCGGTTTTCATTTGTAATCATTACCTTATCATTTACTTGAATTTCGATGGGGTTACTATTCATGCCTTGCTTTTGAATTCGTTTATTTTTCTCCTTTTCTATTAAATATTTGGTTTTAATTCTAGCTGCTTGCAATTTTGTTTTAAGTTCAAACTGATACTGATCTAAATTATAAATTGGTTCTATTGCTTTTGGATCAATTAGATTTTGAGGAAGAACTGCTTGATGACCGAAAATTAGTTCAAATGGAGTGTATTGAAAATCTGGACGTGGAGTCGTGTTGTAGCAAAATGAATAATAAGGTAACCATTCATCCCAATCACTATGTGATTCATTGACAAACTGTCTTATATATTCATTCAGGCAACGGTGATTCCTTTCAAGACTTCCAATAGTCTGTGGGTGGTAAGGTGTTGAGAAAGATTGCTTCATATGTAATAGTTCAGCGATTTTGTCAAAATTTCGTTTTTATACTCGGTACCTTGATCCGTTCTAATGATTGAAGGTGTTCCATATATCAAAACGAAACTTTCCACAAACGCTTTAGCTAAAGTTTCTGCTTGTTTATTTGGTATTGCCTTGATGATTATATATTTGGATAGGTCGCATTGTATTGTAAGTGCATACCTATTTCCTGTATTAGATTTTGTAAATGGTCCAATTGTATCCATGGCAATTGAATCGAAAGGTTTATGCGGTGTGGGTGTTAGGACAAAATTTTCGTTTGTTTTAACTGTGTGTTTGTTTTTCTGACAACTTGAACATGTTTTGACAAAATCAAAAATAGATTTCTTCATATTTTTCCATGTGTATTGGCACCTTAACTTTGATAAAGTCTGTTTGAACCAACATGGCCTCCAATACACGTATTATGATATGATTTAATTATGTTTTCTATTTCATCTTTGTTAACAACCAACTGTGGTGGTTGATAAATCAAGATGTTTAAATTCTTCAATTCGTTGTTACAAGCTTGCTTGAAAGTTTGAATATCAGTTATTCGGAAGATTTCGTTAGTCAACGCTAGAGCTAACAACTTTACCTTCAGCTTATTTGCAATTGCTTCAATTTGTTTCACGATTTTACTTAGATTCTCATTTACTTCGGATAGCTTTGTGTGGATGATTGACGCTTGAGTCAACTCCCTTTTATAGCTTTTATCCATTATGTTGATTAAAATGCCATCTCGTGTGGCTGAGCGCTCAATGACTAATTTAGGAAGGTTGTATGTTTCATAGTAGTTGAGTGACTCTCGGATGTTGAGGTGATCAGTCTCTTCATTGCCGGAATTCACTTGTATGTCATTATCGGTATTATTTTCATTTTCTTTGCTGCTGCTCTTGTTTGTACCATAAGAACAGACATGTCTTTCAAGACTTCGGTATCAACTTTGATTCTAGACAGAGCATCAGCTCCAAAGTTTGTCTTTCCAGGCACATATTGTACATCGAAATCAAACTCTTCGAGATCTACTCTCATTCTGGTTACTTTAGAAGAAGGGTTTTCATTGAAAACAAATATACTAACGGCCTATGGTCTGTTTTCACAGTAAATTTACGACCGTAAAGATAGGGACGAAAATGAGTAATAGCCCAGTGAATTGCAGTGAGCTCTTGCTCAATAGTTGATTATTGGCTTCACCTTTTGTGAATGCTTTGCTCGCAAACGCAATTGGTAAGTCAATATTATCATACTTTTGAGTAAGGACTGCACCACATGCAATTTTCGAAGCGTCGGTTATCAGGGTAAAATGTTCTTTAAAATTAGGAAATTGTAGTATGGTAGGTGATACTAATTTCTTTTTCAGAGAATCGAATGCAAGTTGGCATTCTGAGGTCCAATCAAATTTTACATTTTTCCGTAATAGTTTGTTCAAAGGGTAGGCAATCTCTGCAAAATTTTGAATAAATCGTCTGTAATAGTTACAGAACGCGACAAATCGACGAACTTCGTCTGCATCTTTCGGTGTGGGATAATTTTCTATTGCGGAGAATTTCGACCTATCTGGTTGGATGCCTTTTCAGAAATATGATGACCCAAATACGTAACGTCTGATGCAAAGAAGACACATTTCGAGGATTAAGTTTCAAGTTATGTTCTCGTAGTTTGGTAAACACGCATTCCAGGTTTTAAGGTGATGACTGACGGAACAACCCATGACAATGATATCGTCAATGTAAAGAAACGCGCACTCTGGTGGTAGTCCACTGAGCGCAATCGTCATCATCCTCTGGAAGCTGTTAGGTGATATGTTCAATCCGAATGGTAGGCGATTGAACTCGAGAACTGGACTGGAGAAGGCTGTATATCGTTTTGACTTATTGTCGAGCTCAATTTGATGAAACCCGGACATTAAATCCAAAGTAGTAAAATATTTTGCTCGTCCAATGTGGTCTAGGATTTCGTCAATGCGTGGAAGTGGAATTTATCCGGTATTATTTGTTTATTGAGCTGACGAAAATCAACGACTAATCGCCATTTCTTTTCGTCAGTGTTGGATTTTTTGGGCACCAAAAGAATTGGTGAATTAAAAGGTGAAATGGATGGTTGAATAATTTTATCATGAAGCATTTTGTTCACTTGGTTATTTATTTCTTGCCTGTGAACCTCCGGTAATCTATAATTTTTTATATAAACTGGATTACTTTTCTCCAAATGAATTTTTGTTTATAAAAGTTATTCGCTGTTAGTGTGTCATTTTTCAATGCGAAGATATCATTAAATTTTGCGCATAAGTCTCCCAGCTTCCGCTTGACTTCTGGCAATGAGCTTTGTAAATTAAGTTCATTCATTAACTGTTGAACCCTATCGTTGTCATTATTTTCATGTTTATCTAGCGGTAATGTGGAGTAATTTCTGATTGGTACAATTTTCAAAACGTCAAAATTATGTGGAATTACTTCGGCTTTATTATTAACATTTACAAATTTTACATATTGTGCCTCAGGACCAACTATGGTATTGGCGCAGAACACTCCTGGTCTGATTTGCTTGGACAGAATTACACTGTCTTCCTTTACGTGGGATAATTTTAACTTTTTGATGACTTGACACCTTGGAGGAATAACTATATTACCATTAAATTTATCTTCTATTGGTACTTCAAATCTTTTTCGACCAATTTCAAATGTTATAAGCCAAGTTTTCAAACAAATATTGCATCCATGCTTGGCTAAGAAATCCCTTCCAAGTATACCATCTGTTTGAATCGGGAAATGTTTTGTAACAACTTGGAAGTTATGTGGTATGGAAGTGTTATCAATTATTATGTTCGTGGGCGTGCTTCCGATAGTTTCAATTTTCCCATCGGTCACCCTTTAATGGTGCACTTTTTGTTTAATATATATTTTTGGAATTCATTTAACAAATTTTCTTTAATTATGGACACATCCGCACCAGTGTCTACAGTTAAATTTACAGGTTTCTCACACATATCTAGTCTAAGTTGAACGAAATTGGAGTAATTTAAGTCACAGTTAAACACATTTACTCCCTGTTTGGCAATGTTGTCTCCCCGTTGCTTTGTCGTGCCTCGGCTTGGGGATTTTCCGAAGGCCCTCTGCCGTTTTCCGAAACATACACGTTTCGTTGAGGAGGAGGTCCACCTCGACCTCTGCTCCCACGAGATTGATTATTACCATACCGCCGATGAGTGTTAAAATTTTCGTTTCTGCCATCTCGATTTTCACGGTTTTCACTATTTTGTGGGCGATCATGGTAGCGCTGATTATTTTGGGTGCGATAATTATAGCGTCCACCACGGTAGTTTGAATTATGGAATCGATTGGACTGTTGATTTCCAGATGCTTGCCATCTAGACTGATATTGTCTAGGGTGGCTTCTTGCATACTGTACTGTTACCACATTTGAGCTCTGAGGAGACTCTTCAAGAGTTTTGTTAATTGCTTCTGTAATTGATTTAAACTGGCCCGCTTTAATAATGATGGAAGTTTTTTCGTCTTTCAGTCCCGCAGTTAAGTATTTAATTCCTTCTTTCGTAGCCATTGATTGAGCTACGGCCGTAGGAATTTCTTTCGCTATATACGCCACTTCAAGTTGCATTGTTAGTTCTTCTACTTCCTTAGTGTATGCAGCGATATTATTTCTCTGATTACAAGAGGACAATTTGGCAATGATAGTCTCGGGAGGAATCGGTGACGACACCTCTTTTAGTTTGGTGATGATTGCATCAATAGTTGCAGGTGCTGCCGGAAAGCATGTCTTGCTCGCCCTTCCAATTTTGTTAAAACAATGTTAATTACCGTCGGTAATTGATCTGCTTTGTGGCAATCTGTTTGACGACTTCAAGTGCGTCCAAAAATTTCTCAGTTTACTAGGTGTGCCATCGTACGTAGGCAAAAGTGCGGTTACAGTCTTGACTGTTTCTATAAGCGTTGCCATTTTGCAGATTTGGTTAACCGATAACTAATGACAATAAGTTTTCCTAAGCTTTTTAATGTTATATCAGGTTTATCACCCAGGTTAGCTAATTTTGTTCAATAGTAAGCTGCAATTCCCCAGTTATCGACCTTTCTATTTTTCTAATTTGATCAAATGTTCCAATAGCAATAGTGTTTTCAATGGCGATTAATTCATTATTTATATTATTTCTAAGAGTTTGAACTTCCGCAAGTTTATTCAGTAGTGTACTTCTGCGATATTTCCGATTAGGAGCTTTTCTAAAATTCGTTTGAATAATTTTAATTGAGCTAAATTACATTCTATTATGTCCATTACACTTGAAATCGCACATGATTTTTAGTTTGGGTATATAATCTAGTAATCAATTCAAGGTTGGATCCACTATTTACATTTCAAGATTCACAGTACCTTAATTTACCGCTCGCAGTGTACAGCACATCATCAGCAACGTCGTCTATAGCGCTGGGTCATAGCGCACCGATCTCCAAAATCCACGGGTGTTGATGACAATTTGACTCTTCCTTGGCCAATCTTCGTCGTTCATAATCAGCTCTTCCTTCGCCTGTTTCTTGTTGTTGATGATATTTTGGCACATCCCTGTTCAATCTTCGTCGTTGCGTATTAACTCATAATTGGCTCTTCCTTCGCCTGTTTCTTGTTGTTGATAATAATTTAGCTCGTCTTTGGCTACAGCACTTCACTTTTGTCTAATACTCGTCTTCATTGAACTTAACGCACTGCACTATTGTCTATATGTACGTTGGTTTTCGTTAACGTTACACAAAGAGTTTAGTTTTTGACATTGAGAGTTTTTATGTTCGTGCATAATTTCTGCATTACACCACGTTACTAGCGCTCAAATTATTGAGTCGTATTTCTCGTTGCACTCTATCTTGTATTTTTGCGTTTGTGAATTTGCCATGCATTCTTAAGCACAGGTACGCCAACAGCACTACTAGCAGAATCACTGCTGTTCCAGCGACGATACGTATTTCGGTGGTGCTTACTTCATTGTGGGTGATAAATGTGTCACTAAACCAGCCCATTTCGATTGTTCAATTTTCGTTGGGCAAAGAAACAAACACTTGCTCGATCCGTTTCACCGTGTGTGCACTGCACTGCCACTTAGGTTTGTTCACCAATAGTAGTTCAACTTTTGCGACTTTGATTCGATTTCACTTTTCAGTGGCTAAGTTAATCTATCACTATTCACACTTTCAGTGATCTCTGTCACGGTATGCCAACTAAAGTTTGGAGTTCGGATGATAGCATAACATGTCACGTTCTCTGTTTCAGCTTCAGTATTCGACTGCTCGTGTATTTCGCTTACCATATATCTTAAAGGCTACTTGCTCATGCTTGCCCAAACTCAAGCCACCAGCGATGTTTCCAAAAACAATTTAATTACAACCATATGACCCTGCAGCGTAAGCATAGCTGCGCCCATGCGGAAGGCTAAAACAGTTGTGCTTATTCAACAGGCAAAAGTGTAAACAAGAGAAAGGTTCGAGGCGACCTTGTAATGGAATTTTATGACCTACTGAGAACGGAATGTAAACTATAAATTTAAGGCTTCGTTCTCTAGGATTGAATTTCAAGATGTTAATGTGAAACAGATTTGAATAAGGCGAAAGATGTAAGGGATGCTACAAACCCATAATGGCGAACACCTATGATAATAGCATAAATAATAACAACAATAACCGCGATGATGATGATGATGATATCAATAAGGCAAGCTCGCGCGTCGGACAATGCGAGTGCGGTCCATGGCTCTGCGTCATGGCAACCTGTGAGGTCGTCCTCGGCACATGTGCAAAGTCAACAACGTTTACCTACCCCAATCGGTTGTCGTACCATTCACACAGGCGCACAGAGGGACGAATCCTTAGAAAGAGGGTCAAAAGGTCATTTTCCAAAATGATGTATTCTATTTTTTAAATATTTTTCTCGCATTATACAGATTATAAAGCAATGTAAATTACTTTGGTTGAGTCAATTTGACGATATTGTGCCCATTGGGGTACCTTTAAAGTTGGCATGAAAACTGTTTTTAACGCCATTGATAATATATAAATATGAAGTATGATATCTTTGCAAAATTTTTCAAATTTGTTATTCAATAATTTCTAACTCAATACATCTTCAAAGATAACATAATCAACAATCAATTGCATACATTGTATTACAAATTCATGAAATATTAACCCTTGCCTTATGGAGTTGAATTTGGGCTTATTTCGAAATTTACTCATTTCGTGGTGTTTTCTTGTGGTCAGAAAACAATTTACCCATCATTACCCAGCGCTGAAAATCGCATGGCTACTACTTTACATTATATATTTTCAAACTAAACGAAATTTAGGGCCCGCCAGGGCCCGCAGGTTTTTTCCGAGGCATTTGAAAATAACGTAAAGTACATGAAAATGTATGTATATGTACTGAATGCTACAATCACAACACTCGTTATGAATGTAGTTGAAGATGATAAAATTTCATCACAGTAAGTATAATAAACCCATTTGTTCTCATTTTAAGCCATATTTGTACTTTTGACTGTCTTTTTTTCAATCCGTCCCACTGTGAGGCGCGGATCATCTTCCTGGTAATGACTTCCTAGTACGAGCATCATCGTCGAGTTGCATATGCATTCGAGTGGCTATGTAGTCATTTTTTTTTCTGTTGCACGCTCATGTGTTATTAATGGAAGATGATTGAACATATCTGCAGATTCAATTTATGTGGTATTAGACCCTGTTCCCTGCTTGAATTGATTTGAACTGAGGCTCTCGAAACTGTGCAATGAGCAAAGAGTAGTCAAAAATCCTACTAGTGGCGACAAGTTTAGAATCTTAGTTCGATCAAGAGTAAAATTTTCATCCATAACATTCAATTAATGAAAAGGATAATATCTACGATTGAATTTGTTTTGTGTTTTTGTATAATATCCTATTTTGCTGTTCCATGTTGCATTTGAAGATGTGAGTACATAGAAGATCTGTCGTTTAATTTTTGCAAGTAAGTGGAAAAATATCCAAACTTTTTTTTTTTGTGATCTACTAAAAATGACACGAAGGCTTCGCTCTTTGGCTGAAAGGTCCGTGTCATCTGCAAACAAACAATTATTAGCATTTAGCAGTTCGCACAAATTCGTAGGTGGCACAAGCCAAGACTATTGTATGAGAGTAGTATCACTTTCATCCGTTACCACAGATATTAATTTGGGACTGATCACTAACTCTTAGATGGAAGCAATGCACTCTCCAATAGTCGAGATCTGTCCTGGCCACGTCCTTGCGAATGCGAAGGGGAAGGATTGTTTGTTGGACACCTACTTAAGAAAGATGCAGAGAACTCTACGACCTCTCATAGGTACCACGGGAGGTTTTGGGATTGTGTGGAAGGTTATAACAGCAGGAATCGTTTTGGTATAACGTGAAACACAAAAAGAACTAAGATAGAAATACAAAGTAGGAAAGAGACGAGCCTGGAATTGAACTTACGACCTTCTGCTTATAAGGCAGAAGCGATAGCCACTAGTCCAACTCAGCCCTGGTGGTTGATTAAAATGAAAATTGATGAAAATTTTGTAAAATATGGGCCCTAGTATGCTGCCTAGGGGAACACTATCTCTTACAGGTGATCTAACCGATTTCGATTTCTGATAGTTTACATGCAGTGAGCGATCTGATAAATAATTTTGGATCAGTTTAATAATGTTCAAAAAAAAATTTAATTGATATTCATCAATTTTACAATCAAACCTTCAAGCCAAACACTGTTGAATGCTTTCTCTATATCAAGAAGAGCAGCGCTTGCTAATATCTTTCAGATTGGTTGAGTCGAATTGAATTCGTAATTCTTAATAACTAATGAGTATTGGTTTGAGAAATGGATTGCGAGTGATTTGACTATGCGTCCAATTTGGGAATCTCGAGCTCGTTCAGTAGCCGCTAGGTTGCGAAGTTCGACGGAGGTCCTTCGTAGCTTAGTTGGCTAAAGCACCAGTCTAGCGTACTGTAGGGTCATGGGCTCGAGTCCCATCGAAGGGAAAGTGGTTACCTCCAATACATTTTCCAAATCAATATCTTCCACATAACGTACATATTCACATATGAGTTTTCATAACATTGTAAATTAAACGTCCAAGTCGGGTGGTTTAATCCCCGGAAATAGGCAATTAACTTTGATTGAACCAACTAATGAGTGGTTGAATGCCTATATCGAAAAAAAAACAATTTGCTCATCAGCAAAAATAGAATTGTCATTAATTTAAACGATTATTCTATTTAAAATAGGAATATTTTCAAACAGTTTTCGTCTTGAAGAAAGCACACTGATTGGGCTATAACTAGAAGCCTCAGCTGGAGTTGAGTCTGGCCTCAGAATTGGAACAACTTTGGCGTTTTTCCATTTATCTGGGAAGTAGGGCTTCCAATTTTCCCGGGAATCGACTTCCCGGGAAACGGAAAATTGAATACACAGGATTTTGTTTTTACGCGATTTTTTTTCGCTCGTATTTTTGATCGTGTAACTTCAGTTTGCCACCAAACTCTTCGCAACATGTTTCAAAAAATCCAGAATAAATCAAAGAAAAATCACATGATAATTAATATACGTTTAACATTTAGGATGAGCGGAAAATTGAGAAAATGTAAATCGTGTAAAAACAGAATCCAGTGTAGTGGAAATTCCCGGGATCCCGGGAAGTAAACAAACGGGTCTTGTTAAATATGAAACTTATTCAAAATCAATATTGAAAATACATTTCAAAACTCACATTTTTCCATCGATTGTTTTGAAATATGACTTCAAAAAATACAAAACGTTTAGGCTTTTATCAGTCAGACTTGAACGGCTTTTACAGCAAATATTTGCTGAGGATGAAAATATGCGCTCGCTCTCAGTGGATGTTGGCTTGATTGTCCTCATATGATCAAAGAGTTGTTGAAGGCTCTGAGGAAGTTTTCCGTTTAGTTCAAAAAGAGTTAACTCCTTCTGCAAAACCTTCGCAGCATCATACGCATCAGTTACGCAGTGGTGCTCAGCATTTTGTGCGTTTTTTGTCTTAATTTGCTTGTCACACAATAAAAATGACCTTTTACCTTACAAGTTAACACTTGGACGAAAGCTTTCAATTATATCTATCTGCTGAGGGTAATAAAACGAATATTGGTGTTAAAATCACTCCGTACGACTTCATCAAAGTAAAATTACCCTGCGGCCCGCGGGCCGCACTTTTGTTTTGCTTTGATCAAGTCGTACGGATTGAATTTAACACTAATATCCGCTTTATTACCCTCAGATAAATATATTTGAAAGCTTTCGACCAAGTGCTAATTTGTATGGTTCAAGCTCATTTTTATTGTGTGAGAAGTAAATTAAGGAATAAAACGCCCAAAGTGCTGAGCACCACTGAGTTACGGGGACATTTGCACTAAAGGACTCTTGTTTAGCAGATTCTAGCTCCTGTTCAAGAGTAAGATCGGCCGTGCTCTGAAGAGATCCACTGTTATGCCCGTTATCGCCTTCAGGAATATGTCCTACTTTCACATAATGACCGCATTCCTCCTTGATGAACTTAAAGATCTGCGATCTTGTCAGAACTGGTAACTCTGCACAAGTAACTGTGGTCTTGTTATTGAGGAATTTCATTACAGATACAAGTTCTTTGTTCCGCCTCTCACCAATACGTTTCAAAATTGCATCGTACAATTTTGTAGCAATACAAGTGTTCTGATATTTTAGCTTCGTGAACAAAAAACTCAGCGATCCCTCAGCTGTTAACAAGTTAGCATCTCGACGCCCAAGAGCCTTCGAAGACAGTTTTATCGGTTGCAATGCACTCATGAGATTTTGGATTGATTCAACGTCCTTCTTCGTCAAAAGGAACTCTTTTTGGTCAGGATCTTCAAGACTTTCGTCTATATACACTTCTATATTTTTAAAAATCGCTCAAGCATAGTAACAGTACTGTTGCAGCTTGTTCTGACATCCAGTAACAGCTTCAACGGTTTTTCTAATACTTTAGATATTGTTTTCTTGTAGCAGAGCGTCACAGGACTGGCATGAAAAATTCGGATTACAACAATGCTAGAGTTATGAACTTAATAATGAACTTGCTGCAACCATTTTTGTCTGACTTGCAGTGATGTTATCGATCATTTAGTAATCTGCGTTCGATCGTTTAGTAGTTTGTCAATAACTCTTTACAGAGGCTTAATTTTTAATTCTGTTGTATGGTGGAACTCTAGTTCGAAGGTTTTTCTACAACTTTGTCTAACAGATCGATGTTCGAATTCCACTATTAGAGGAGTTAAGGCGCTAGTTACAGCAACTCATACTAAATGATAACAAAATTTCAATCATTTAGTATAGGTTACTGTTATTAGCTCTATAGCTCCGTTATTAGTGAAATTCAAACAACGAACTGTTGGCCAGAGTTGTAGATAAGCCTTTGCACGAGAAGTCCACCATACAACACATTTTGAAATTGAGCCTCTGGAATGAGTTATTGACAAACTACTAAATGATCGAGCGCAGATTACTAAATGATCAATAACATCCTTGCTGACTTGTGCTGCTCGGGTAACATGTATTTAAAAACTTAGCAGCGTCACTGATTACGTTATCTTCGTTCTTATGTTATTCATCACTGTCATCATAATCGTCATCTGATTCCTCGTCATCTTGAGGTACCAATTCATTCGGTACGTTTGTGTACAGCACAATCACACGCAAAAAAAGCGTTCCCGAATTCGTGAACAAGCAAAAATACTGTGTTCCCGAATCCGTGGCTGTTGTTCACGAAAAAATACACCGTAAACTTGTTAGTTCAAATTGGGATATACTGGCTGTGCATGTGCTAAGACAAGACAAGACAAGGCTTAGTTTGCTGACTATTTGATAAACGGCTACTTATTTTAGAAGTCAAAGCTTTCTTCAAACGTTGAAAGTTTCTTAAACGCAAGCTCAATGTAGCTGCCATGGAGTTTCGTATAATTTTTAAGTTTAGCGGCTCCCTATCCGATAACTATAAAACTGTTGCAACTATCGAATTGCAGTTAAAAAGCGTTGCAAATTAATAACTTTCAGCTATTTATTGCATATTATTCGGCAACTCGGCCGTACGAAAACCATTTTTTTGTTAAATATCTTGGCTGTGCATATGCACAGCACATGTTTCGAAATGGACAAATTTATATGAAATTTGCGAAAAAGAATCCACGTGTCTTGGAGGGACTCGAACCCTCAACCTCCTACTCTCTAGATAGGCGTGATAACCCCTACACAACAAGACTACTTAAAGGTCACGTTTGCGGAAAAGCCATCAGAATCCGAGTACCAACCTCCACCGCGGTTAGCTCTCTTTTTTGAAAATTGAATATCTTTCGGATGCTTGATTTGTCCAATCTCCACATGTGCTTTACTGTTGTGGTTGTTACTCCGATTCTGATGGCTTTTCCGCAAACGTGGTCTTGTTGTCCTATTTCAGATCGCTTGCGATTCTGTAGGGAGAGCATCGTGCTTGAGTTTTGCATGCAGAATCGTATTTTATGTTACTTATGGATTTATTTTGCATTGTTTTAAGCAAAGAAAGTAAATTCGATTAATTCAACGGAGAATAACACGTAGAAATCAATCAATGATTCAAACCACAAGTCAAATCAATAGCTTTCATGTTGTTCTGTTGATTGCGCTATTTAAATTAATTTATGAAAAAAAATTACTTAGGTCCTTTTGAAAAGTTAATCGAGAAATATGGTGTTCTGGAATCGGTTGTAGGACAAAAGGTCGAAGGACAAAATTCCGAATGTCAAAAGGTCGAAAGGACAAAAGGTCAAAGGGTTGAAAGGCAGAATGAACAAACAGTTAAAAAAAAATCTGTGTCAAAAGATCGAAGGTCAAAAGGTCGAAAGTACAATAGATCGAAGGAACAAAAGGTCGATACACAAAATCTGAGTCAAAACGCCGTAAGGTCAAAAGGTCAAAAGGTCGAAGAGTCAAAAGGTCGAAAAGACAAAAAGTCGAAATAAAAAATTTGAGTCAAAGAAAGATCGTCGAATCCTACCCATCGCTCAGGAAGCCTGCTTCCCCGGTTACCGCCGCCATCGCCATTCCCGTCCTGCCGTCAAGCCTGTCAAGCTATCACCGCCATCGAGATTGTCGCTGATCGAGCGCGTCGCACAGCCTGCCCGCTAGTCTAGCCGTCGGCATCGCCATTCTTGCCGTGGTATCAGCCATGCCAGCCCAGCTTACGCCGCCCCCGTCGGCGTTCCATAGTCAGCTTGTCAAGCAACCGCTACTGTCTCGATACTCGTCGATCCGGTCCATCGTTCCGTCGTCATTGGACCCCCCCCCTCGTCATTGAGGCCGATAGCGGCCCCACCTAATTTCCGTCATCGCCAAACTTGCCAGTTACCGACTACACTGTAGCTCCCAGCTGTAGCGACTCCATATATCGCAAACGTAAGTGCCCCCAATTCTATTCCACTAACCAGATCCAAACGCCTCCCTGCTTCCTCAAAACGACCCTGGGACTCGAGGAAGAGCCCTGAGCCGTACCAGTAGAGTATAATATTTCTACTTTCTTACTTCTTTCTTTCATCTTCCTTCCATATTTCATCTTCCTTATTTCTAACATCTTTCTTCTTTTTTCCTTTTTCTTCCTTTTTTTCTTCCACCTTCTTCCTACCTTTTTTTTCTTCTTCCTCCCGTCTTTCTTTATTCTATCTTCCTTCTTTTTTCCAACTTTCTTCCTTTTATCTGTATACTTTTTTCCTTTTTGTTTCTTCTCTTCTTTCTCCTTTCTTCTCTATTTATTCCTTCTGATTTTCTGTCCCTTCTTTCTTTCTGCCTTCTTCCTTCTTGTTTCCTTCTTTCTTTTATGTTTTTTCCTTCTTTTTTCCTTCTTTCCTTCTTCCATCTTCTTTTCTCCTTTTTTCCTTCTTTTGTCTTTCTTTCTTCCTTCGTTTTTCCTTATTTCTTCCTTCTTTGTTCTTGATTTCCTCCATCTTTCTTCTTTCTTCCTTCCCTGTTACCTGTTTCTTTTTTACTATTTTCTGTTTTGTTTCCTTGTGTTTTCTCTCCTTCTTCTTTCTTGATTTTTTCTTCCTTGTGTCTCATCTCTTTCCTTCTTCCTTCTTCTACTTTCCTTCTAACTTATTTATTCCTTCTTTTTTATTCCTTTCTTCCGACTATCTTTCTTTTTTCTTTCTTTTTTCCATCTTCTTTTTTCGTTTTTCCTTCTTTTTCCTCTTTTCTTGCTATTTTCTTCACTATTTATTTTTCCTACTTTCTTCCTTCTTTCTTTCTTCCTACTTCTTTTTTGCTTCCTGTTTTTCTACCTTCCTTCTTTATTCATTCTTTTTGGCCCCTCTCTTCCTTTATTCTTTTTTTTTCATTCGTTCGTACTTCTTTTATATTCTTGTTTCTATCTTCCTTCTTTCTTACATATTTCTTTCTTCTTTGTTCCTTCCATCTTCCATCTTTTTGCCTTTCTCGTACAACTAAGTTGTACCGAAAGGTTATCATTTCACTCCGACAACGAATCTTTTATAGAAGCCTCTGAGACCTATAGTGTTATATACCAATCGACTCAGCTCGACGAACTGGACACATGTATGTTTGTCCGTGTGTATGTATCTGTATATGTGTGTATGTGTGTGCCCAAAAGCTAAAAAACATTAGACAACTTTTCGTATAGTAATCCGTATCCGATTTTCTCGCAACAAGTTTCATTCGACAGGGGATAAGCCTTGTTGATCACTATTGAATTTTATAATGATCGGTCATTGCGTTTAAAAGTTATGAAGAAAATTGTACATCGGACCATATAAACCCCATATAAGGTTGGTGTCTTGGTTGGTATTGGTGCTAAATGCGAGAAAGGCACCACCCACACTAGGTGGATTAATCTGTCTTTATTCCTTCCATGCTACTTGCTTTTTCCTTCATTCTTCTTATTTTGCTTTCTTGCGCCTTTTCTCTTTCTTCTTTCTTTCTTCTTTCTTCATTCTTCCTTCTTTTATCCTCCAAAGAAAAAAAAAATCCTCCTTCAATCTTCCTTCTTTCTTTCTTTTTTTTCTTCTTCTGTTCTTCTTCTTTCTTCCTTTCCCTCTAGTACTGTATATTTTTTCTCCTTCTTTCTTTCTGCCTTTTCATTTGTCATCACATTTCTCATTTGTCACTTTATACTTCTCAATTTTTCCTTCTCACTTTTCACTTCTCACTTCTGACTTCTGACTGATTTCTAACTTCTCCATTCTCACTTCTCACTACTCCCTTCTCACGTCTCACTGCTAATTACTTCCTTCTCACTTCTTCTCGTTTTGTCCTTTCGACCTTTTGTTCTTCGACCTCCTGACCTTCGACGTTTTGACACATATTCGATCTTTTGACCCTTCGACCTTTTGTCTATTCTACCTTTGGCCTTTCGACCTTTTGACCCCTCGACCTTTTGTCCTTTCGACCTTTTGACCACACGACCTTTTGTCCTTTCGACCTTTTGTCCTTCGACCTTCGACCACAGATTCTCAAGCAAAATGATGATTCGGAATATATAATTTTCAGCACAACATACCATCTTATTAAGGTACCCCGGGGCAAGTGGGACCTAAAAAAACGCTAGTTCAGCAAAATCGCTACAGCATACTTAGAAAACAGGGTATTTCAGGACATTAACCACGGATACATCATTATATGCCTCCGTTGTTGATGTGTAGACGTGTTCCCGGGCAGAAGCCATGAACAGAATAACAAAACATGATATGGACTTGATTGATATAAGAGATAAAAGAACAGGCAACAATATCAAAAATTTGCACCGAAATATCATTTAAATATCAATATATGCTATGAATAAGAACAAACTAATGGCACATGATATTGATCACTTATTACAAATAGCATAACTTGATCTTCCCATGATATTTTAGTGCAAAATTTTGATATTATCGTCTGATCTTTTATCTCTTATATCAATCATGTCCATATCTCATTTTGCTATCTTATCAACATTTGATATTGATGAGCTATTTTCGTCTACTCGGGTTGTAAGCCATTTATTTAGTTACAAAAATATTGGTAGTGACTTAAATAAATTTACCTGTGGGACCCACTTACCCCTTCAAACGGGGCAAGTGGGACCTATTCTGCTCTATACTGTCGAACGAAATTAATTTGAAAAATGTAGATATAATGCTCATGTAATTTCTGAGTCGTAGTATTTCAGATCATGGATGGAGGTCATGGCTTGTCAGACTTTTGTTTTTGGCAAAAGAAAGGGATTACAATGTTAGCAGATATAAAATCAAGACAACAGTCGGTTTACCGTTTAATTGTCTGTTGTCTGGCTTTACATTAGCTTACTTTCTTACCGAATGTGTTAGATGGAAAAGATAAGCAAATCTTTGTTCACTTTTCGAATGAATGTTTCTCTGTTTAACACAAATTATTACATAAATTAGAACCTCAAAAGGAACGTTTTTATTCAGGCGGTGTTGTAAATTTGTAATAGAACGAAATGGCCAATTTATGTCTTAAGCACTTTATTTATCTTAAAATCTGTTAATCTGATGCGAAGTTTAAAAATAACAAAACACAAGACAAAACCTGTTGATCTGTAGAATAAGTAGATTGTTTGCACTGTAAATGGAAAATTTTGCATAGTTATAACCATTGCTCTTTTCCATGAGGGAGATAATTTTCAGAAAGTATAACACACATTTGGTAAATCAACTGTACACTACTTCTTAACACTTCATTTGATTCAGATCCATATGATGTATAAGTGTCGAAGTTATTTTTCACTAGACAACAATCTATAGATTAAAAACAGGTAAAATGGCTCTATCAAAAATGTTGTTCAAATATGTCCCACTTGCCCCAAGTATGTTGAAAATCAAGGGAAAATGGCTGGCTTGCAGATTTTGGCTTTAATCAAAACTTTTAAATCGTTTTTGATGTCACACAATTATTTAATTGCTCAAAATATTCACTTTCCACATCAATGATGAATTCAGGAACGACTATTTTGTTGGAAATGTATTGAATTAAAATAAAAGTGATAGATTTTGCCGGTAATTTAAAGTCATGATTAAACAACACCATTAGTATGGTGCCGCAAATGGTTTTGATTCCATTTTTTTTTTTGTGTCAGGCGAATTCGTTGATAATTCTGCTTCATCTTTCTAGAACATTGTTACCATTAAAAATGTTCACCGATTAATCGGCAGCCATAGTACCCACTTACCCCGTATTTTCACTTGCCCCGGGGAACCTTATGTTTAAAATAATAGCCCTCTAACGCCTATGACCGCCTTTAGACGAGGTTCTTTGATATTTTTTTGTAATTTTTGAATGTTCAGATTTCGAAAAGTTTTTGATGTCGATCAATAGTTCAATACTTTTTTTGAATGTTCAGATTTCGAAAAGTTTTTGATGTCGATCAATAGTTCAATAGTTCAATACTTGTAGCGGGCTTGGTAGTCATATGGCTACTGCTTCTGCCTCATACGCAGGAGGTCGTAGGTTCAATCCCAGGTCCGTTCCATTCTCCTACTTTGTATCTTTCTCATGTTTCTCATGTTCTAGCAATCGCTAGAACTGGAAATGGACTTCCATACCGTTTCCATCTCAATTCCTATACCTTCAACTTGAATATTCTAACCGCAATCTGCTATAATTGGAAATGAACTAGCGCGCGTTTCCAAACATCCAATTAGAAATTCCATCGGTTGCTTTCTCCTATCTATCACTTGGCAGCTCGTTCACCAAGACGGACCCCTGCCTCTCGAACCTAACCCAAAAATTCCAACAAATTCCGCATGAACTCGTGGCAAGTGCAGAGGTATATTCGGCTTGCAGTGGGCGAGTGATTGCATCATCATTTCCTCCCCCTTCCCTACATTGACTTGCATTCTGACGTGGCAGGCGCCAGTATGACCTAACAAATGAGACCACCAGTACTTGTACATTGAAGATGTGAGCTAGTCCCAAGCAAACATCTGTTGGTTCCCTGTGCAAGAACAGCTGATCTGGTCATAATGGGGTAGCAACTACGAGCAGTCAATCAAGCTCGATCAATAGTTCAATACTTGTTCAAATCTGGTCAAAAAAATAAAAAAATAAAACAAAATTCAAAAATAGTGAAATTGAGGAAATCGCAATTTTAATTTTTTTTTGCCTGAAATTTCTTCAGATCGGTTTTAGAAAGCAAAATAGTGATTTTGAGCGAAAACAGAAATTTTGGTATTAGAGGGTTACGGAAATTCTCGTAAAGACAGTTGATGATTAATTGAATGAAACCTCTGACCTCTGCCTATTTTATCTTCAATTTTTCGTCCTTTCGTCCATTTGACCCAGTTATTTCTTCCAACCTTCTGTCATTTTTTCTACCTTTTTTTCCTTCGACCTCTTGTCATTTCGGCCATTTGTCCTTTTGACCTTTTGTTTTTCGACCGTTTGTCCATTCGATCTATTGTCCTTTCGATCTTTTGTCCTTTCGAACTTTTGTCTCTTCGACCTTTCGTCCTTTCGACCTTTTGTCATTCAACCTTTTGACCTTCGACCTTTTGCACAGATTCTCTGAAATCAATAATATAAAATGCTGGTAATATTTTGTCGAGTTTCACTTGGGCTCAGGTTGACTAAGCATCAATCTCAGCCTATTTCAAAATAACATCTGAAATGAAATTGAAATAAGCAAATTTTTTAAAGATTTGAATGGAACTTTATTAATATTGCGTAATTTCCATTGTTGATGGTAAAATAAGCAACTCAATGGTTGTTATTGGTAACGAGGATACTAACGTTTGCTTAGATGGTAATTCCAGCGCAGTGTCTGGAACTTGGTCTGGAAGCGGTTCTTGTCGAAAATTTCATAGCATCCGCTATTTATTATGATGAACGTGGGAAGCTGGATTGACGCCAGTCTTGGACCTTTCCTAAATCCCGAAAACCGCGTAAACAAATTAATGAATCTCAAAATCTACGCATAAAAGCGACCCGCATAAAAACCTTGTGAAAAGTGACCCTAGTGTACTTCATTTGTATCTTTTTATTTCTTGAGTCTAATGCGGCTCAAAGCATATAAGTATTCTGGATCAATTTATTCTATCCATAGTCTTATTATTTCAATCCTCCTGGGACTGAATCTTCTACAATTCAAATTTAAATTAGTTGTCAGTTGTCTATTTAAAAATTGACATACACAATATATGGCAACAAAGATGTCCCACCATGACTAAGTTTCGCTCAATTTACAACTATTTGCAAATCATAAATCCAATTCCATTAACCATACCACTTCTGTGAACCACGAAATCTATTACGGGTAAAGTCCCAATTAAGATTATTGATTTTCTCCTTTCCTAATGGTCCCATTTTTCAAACTGATAACTCTCTAACGGCCCCGTTGGACGGTTTCGGTACGAGGTTAAATTGCACCAGAATCACTTCATTTATTAAATAGGCAGGTTACCGCAGCCAGGCATCGGGTTTCTCAGACAGAAACGAAGAAGCTTTCATTAAATCTTTCATTTTCAGATCGCTTCGCTGCACTTCCTTCAATTTTTGCAGCCCCGCAGTTCCCGGGTTCCTAAGCGGTCGTGAAAGAAAAATAAAGCTCTTATTGAATCAAATGAAGATATTAAAGGCACCTAAGGGCCTTGACTCTCTCTCTCTCTCTCGTTATGGGGAGCACGCCGACTATCCTATAAATGGTGGTAAGGTGAGAACAACATGAATTTATGAAACGGTTTTCATTACCTTCCGCGGCACTCCGAAATAAATGAAGTGCCACGACAACGAGGACGATGCTTGCTTGGCGGAGGATTTTATTACATTTCGCTACTTTCGCGTGTTTGCGTTTAATCATGGTGCAGTAATCGAGCGCGAGGCTCGCTCATTGGAAGTAATGGGACTTCCTGTCCTAGTTTATCCAAGTGAGATGTAACACACTGTCGATATTACGGTTTTATGGCATCGATTATGGGAATTCGAGTCTTAGACAAGCTGAGACATGCCGTAGATTTTCTAATACCTGTGTACAAAATGCATTGGGAATAAGATGATGTCGTAACGTAATCACCAGTACCATCGAAATTTGTATCAACACTGCTATTATTCACTAATAAAACGTTAGCATAAACCATAAAAAACCAAAAGTGAACTGCTATTATTATTGAAATTGATCTGATTTTTCTAATAAAATTGCCAACAAATGTTCAATTGTTTACCATATACTTGGTGACCTCACATTATACAAGAAAAATTAAATATGTAGAATAGTACCTGCATATTTTGTTTAACTCGTCCAGTCAGAACAGAGTGCCTAAAAAAAGATTTCGTCAAGGGAAAAGGAAATATAAAACTAATTCCTGAATAGTCACACGCTTCTGAAATACTGTACACGTCATCTTCTGGAAACACCTCAAATCTCCAGCAATGAATTCCGTCATATGTGGCTCTCATAAAATGACTCAAAATATGTCGACCATTAACTAGGTTGACAAATTTCGGCAATCAGCAAAACATCCCTCCACATATCATCATAAGCAGACGTACGAGCCTTGGAGGGAAGGCGCGTACTTCCAACAGCCGACAACAACAGCGATACGGAATGGAATCCAATATTCAAATGAAACAAATTGGTGTGATATTAGTTTATCTTCCAATATTTCATAACAAACGATGCTTTTATGCAAATTTATCTGTATCAATTTCACACCGTCACATACCACCGACGACCGCCGACTAGCTAATGTTAAAAACAAAGATTCAGGGTCGTTTTTTATTAGGAACTGAATTGAGACATCTTATGGAATGTTCTTCGTATGATGACCATTGAAATTAGTAGAATCATAAATTGATACTAGTTTTAAAAATTTGCTTAATTTAATGTTGTTCGTATACAATAATCATAATCGTCAGCAGTCACGTTAAATTGGATTCACAACTGACCAACATTTCCAGGCGAGACTGGATCCTGATGACGACAGGCGGTTGTTCTCGAAACCTAGTCCGGCATTTCCGAAGAAAAAGCGTTGCTTGTCACCGTTTTTAATTGATTTCATACATCTCTCCTCAGGACGGAAAATTAATTTGTGCGGCCGGAGTGGGTATACTCACTGTTGGCTGTCAAGGCACCTGTTTGATATCAAAATAAAATAAATGAAAAGCTTAAGCTTGATAGAGTGCGAATAACTGCGGTATGCGTGCGTGCAATCACCGGCTGTAGAACTGTGAACCCAGTTAGAGGCCTATCAATTTACCCTACACGCATGGCATCTGGGAGGCGGTCATATGGCGATTCCCGTGAAACTGAGGATGAGACCTGTTTTCCCGACCCCAACGTACGATGCGACGGTACCATAGTCGCGTTTGATTTCACTGAACGGCGGCCGGCAGCCGGCGTGGCGGTGGTGCGCATAGAGTTGAGATGATGATAACAAACAACAGCATCGCCCAAGTTGCCGTGAATGGGCAGGAATATATCACCTTACGGAGGAGCCATCGAAGAAGCGTGTGGTGCTTGAGAATATGGTTCCAGCTGGGAAGATAATAAGGCGGAGGAATCGCAGCGAGAGGAGTGTTGGCATGCAACTGAGATGTCATGAGATATAGCATCAAGCGTCCTCTCATTAACAACTGTTTTAATGTCTATGGGGGAAAGTTTAATCTTCAATTTTGATCAATTCATTAATATATCTGGTAACAAATATCATTTTCATTTAAAAATATAAATTTTGTGTAAACAAATGACAGCGTAAGCGGTACATGTCTGTTTAGGTAAATAAATAAAACGCCATGGTTTCTAATCTTTGTTATCATTTATGTATTCGATTCGTATCCAAAGCTTCGAAGAGTGAACCGGACTTTGAACACAGCTAATGGTTGCGAACTATTCCGTACTTTTCAGATTCATTGCAGCTCGGGTAGCAGGGACCATGTTCATAGGGCTGAACGACCCCTCCTTAAGATCACTCCTGACAGAATCCAAGTTTCAAAGTGCTCGCGTTTTCGGGGGCACATCACTCGATACTGAAGCAACGCACAACTGTCATTTTTATTTTTTCACGCATGCTGCGATGCAGCAAAGCTGAATCAGCAAAAATTACAGTTGTCCGCCGCCTCCGTATCGAGTGGTGTGCCCCCGAAAACGCGAGCACTTTGAAACTTGGATTCTGTCAAAAGTGACCTTAACTATATAAATTAGCAACACTGTATCTAGCTAATAGGGGAAAAGGCTCAAACCTTGGCCTATTATGCTGAGGTTGAGCACATTTATCAATTTAAATATTCATATATTGAAGATCTAACCGTAATTATGCCACCAAACGGCTTTCATACTTTTGTTTATTAGGCTAAGTAATCAAAAACAACAATAATGGTTATAAATCTAATATTTATTCCATCAAAAGTTTCGTGCGAAATGGACATTATGTTTGGTTCAGTCAAAGTTAATTGCCTATTTCCGGGGATTAAACCACCCGACTTGGACATTAATTTACAATGTTATGAAAACTCCTAGGGGAACTGTTCCAATCTCCATCTCACTGTACATATATCAATCTCATCGCTAAATCAGACCGCATCGTGCTTTCGTGCTGTGCGGTTCTTTCTCTCTTTGCGGAAGGAAGTTTTTAATACTACCCGAAGCTATTTTAATTTCAACGGTGCTTCTTAGCGCTATTTGTACCCACTGATCCCGTTACGATCTTTGCAAGGACCCGTGCCTTCGTTTTACGTTGGACCCGTTTGCGGAAGTAAAATTCCGACAAGCGGTGGTAATCCTGCAGGGACACCGTTCTGGGAAAAAAACTCTTAGAAGGTCACGTCTCCACGCTCAGCCATGAGCATTAATAAAAACAAGAGGCCCCTTCCTGAAGTCTCTGAATTCTCCACTTCCTTCAAAGAAACAAGGTTTCAAGACCGTCCTGCCCAAGCGCGGAAAAAATAGAAGGAAGCTGGAGACTTCAAATATTCCTTCTAAATCTAATGTTGACATTGTTTCTTCTCCTATCGAACTGAGCAATCAGTTCGATTTGATTAATGATGAAATTGAGCAAATCGAATCTACCTTTAGCCCAGGTGATTCGATTCATGCGAAGAAACAAAGGATTCCGCCAATTGTGGTATCTGTTGCCGAGTTTTCTGGCTTTCGGAATGAAATCTTGAGTAACCTTCAGGGGATCAAGGTTTCATTTCAGATTGCTAGGAAGGGTGACTGCCGCGTTTTGCCGGGATCCTTTAACGATCGCAAACGTCTTCTTCACTATTTAACTGAGAAGCGCCATAAATTCTTCACATACGACGACAAAACTGAGCGATTGTTCAAAGTCGTCTTGAAAGGTCTCCCCAGTGATGACAAATCACTGGATGAAATTAAAATTGAAATTTCTCAATTACTTGGATTTTCACCAGTCCAAGTAATTAAGATGAAAAAGAAATCCCATTCTGGTACTTCCCAGAGGGGCATTTCTCAAGAATTTTATTTAGTTCATTTTAACAAAAGTGAACTAAATAATGTTTGGAAAAGGCCTGTATTATGTCTCATGTCCGTGTTACATGGGAACATTTCCGCAGGCCTGGGGGAAATTTCCAAAACCCTACCCAGTGCCGTAAGTGCCAAAAGTGGGGTCATGGAACCAAACATTGTCACATGGATGCTAAATGCATGATTTGTGGTGGAACCTCTCACGCCAAGGACGCATGTCCTGTGAGAGAAGATTCCAATAAATTTAAGTGCGCAAACTGTGGGGGCAATCATAAATCCAATTTCTGGGAATGCCCTTCACGCAAAAAAGTTTTGAATTCCCGTGCAAAATTGATGACGAGAAATTCCAATCGGATCCCAGATTCGACGGGTAGAAATTTTTCAAACGCTCAAATTTCGAAACCGGTTACCGGTCGAGCAATTCATACCCACCACAATTCACAAACAAATTTTGCCGCTCGTCAACGGGTAGCAAGCACTTCAGTAAATTCCAATTTTTCCAATGTACCTACGTATGCAAACATCGCTGCTGGTAGACCAAATTTCTCTTCTCAAAATGAGGTTTATACCCATGTCCCAACGGAAAATAACGGTCATGTTGCCGATTCAGGTAGCATGACTGCTTCCGATTTTGATTTTTAACTGAACAATTGCATCACATGATTGATGCAATGTTCAAAGCAAATACCATTCCTGAAGCTGTTCAGGTTGGTATAAAGTACACACAAAAAATTGTTATCGGACTCCGTTTCAATGGATCCAAATAATTGTGTGAAAGTTCTAAATTGGAATGCCCGCTCTCTAAAGGGTAAGGAAGATGAATTATTCAACTTCCTTTCAGTTCATAATGTGCATATTGCCATTATAACTGAAACGTATTTAAAACCAGGACTCTCCATTAAAAGAGATCCAAACTATTTTATCTACAGAAATGATCGTCTTGACAGCGCCTGTGGTGGGGTCGCCATTGTCATTAATAGACGTATCAAACATAAATTATTTTCTTCGTTTGAAACCAAAGTTTTGAAACCTTGGGAGTTTCTGTTGAAACAAATTTTGGACAATTTTCCTTCATTGCAGCCTATTTGCCTTTTCAATGCAATGGGCAGCAAAAGAATTTGTTGAAAGCTGATCTTCAAATTCTGACTCGCAACAAATCAAAATTCTTCGTAATTGGTGACTTCAATGCCAAACACCGTTCATGGAATAATGCTCAAAGCAATTCCAATGGTAAAATTTTATTTGAAGATTGTTCTGCGGGATATTATACTATTCAATATCCCAATGGACCAACTTGTTTTTCTTCCAGTCGAAATCCTTCTACAATTGATTTAGTTTTAACGGATTCAAGTCAGCTGTGTGGCCAATTGGTAACTCATGCTGACTTTGACTTCAATCACCTTCCTGTGACATTTGAAATCTCACAAGAAGCCATTTATAATCCAATCAGCTCTACTTTAAATTATCATAGAGCTGATTGGGATTTCTCAAAAACGTATATCGATAGGAATTTTGATGTTGATATTCCTCTCGATACCAAAAGTGATATTGATAATGCTCTCGTATCTTTGACAAATTTAATTGTCGAAGCCAGAGGCATTGCAATTCCGAAATGTGAAGTTAAATTCAACTCCATTATTATTGACGACGATCTTCAGCTACTGATCCGTCTTAAAAATGTGAGGCGAAGGCAATACCAAAGAACTCGCGATCCCGCGTTGAAAGTTATTTGGCGAGATTTGCAAAATGAAATTAAAAAACGTTTCGCTATTCTGAGAAATACCAACTTTGAGAATAATGTCTCGAAGTTGGATCCCAGTTCGAACCCCTTTTGGAAAAAGCCAATTCCAGCGCTTAAAGAGGGAAATAAAATTTTATTAACAAATGGCGAAAAGGCTCAAAAACTTGCTCAGCAGTTCGAGAGTGCCCATAATTTTAGTCTAGGTCTCACTAGTCCAATTGAGGATCAGGTTACACGAAGCTTCGAAGACATTCTCAACCAAGATAATGTTTTGACCTAACTAACTAATTTGGATGAAGTGAGATCTATTACTAGAAAATTTAAAAATATGAAAGCCCCGGGTGATGATGGTATTTTCTACATACTTATCAAAAAACTTCCTGAGAGCTCTTTATCCTTTTTGGTTAATTTATTTAACAAATGTTTTCAATTGGCATACTTTCCAGATAAATGGGAAAACGCCAAAGTTGTTCCAATTTTGAAGCCGGACAAAAATCCAGCTGAGGCTTCTAGTTATCGCCCAATCAGTTTGCTTTCTTCAATAAGCAAACTGTTTGAAAAGATTATTTTAGATAGAATGATGGTTCATATTAACGACAATTCTATTTTTGCTGATGAGCAATTTGGTTTTCACCATGGGCATACAACCACTCATCAGTTATTAAGAGTTACGAACTTAATTCGGCTCAACAAATCAGAAGGATATTCGACTGGAGTTGCTCTTCTTGATATAGAGAAAGCATTTGACAGTGTTTGGCATGAAGGTTTGATTGTAAAATTGATAAATTTTAATTTTCCTCTGTACATCATTAAACTGATCCAAAATTATTTATCAGATCGCTCACTGCAGGTAAACTACCAGAATTCCAAATCTGATAGATAACCTGTACGGGCTGGTGTCCCCCAAGTCAGCATACTGGGGCCCATATTGTTTAACATTTTTACTTCTGACTTACTTGATTTACCACCAGGGTGTCAAAATCTTTGTTTGCAGATGACACAGGTCTCTCAGCCAAAGGGCGAAGCCTTCGTGTCATTTGTAGTAGATTGCAAAAAGTTTGGATATTTTCTCCACTTACTTGCAAAATGGAAAATTTCTGAATGCTTCCAAAACTCAGCTTATAATTTTCCCACATAAGCCGAGAGCTTCTTATTTGAAACCTTCTAGCAGACATATTGTCACTATGAATGGGGTTCCAATTAATTGGTCTAGCGAAGCTAAATATTTAGGACTTCTGCTAGATCAAAATTAACTTTTAAAAATCACATTGAAGGCCTTCAAGCCAAATGTTACAAATATATTAAGTGCCTATATCCACTTATAAACAGAAAATCAAAACTTTGTCTTAAGAACAAACTTTTGATTTACAAACAAATGTTTAGACCTGCCATGTTGTATGCTGTGCCAATATGGGCTAGTTGCTGCAATACCAGAAAAAAGGCACTCCAGAGGATTCAAAATAAAATTTTGAAAATGATTCTGAAGTTGCCTCCGTGGTATAGTACCAATGAACTTCATAGAATTTATAATATTGAGACATTGCAACAAATGTCCAACAAAATAATTTCCAATTTTAGACAAAAATCGTTGCAATCTTCTATTGCAACGATTAACTCCTTGTACCCTTAGTATAAAATAGGTTAAGTTTAGTTTAAGTTGAAAACATTCTAATTCCTACATGGTTCAATTCAACCAGAGGAAAAAATTCTAACTGCCAGAGGCAATTGAAATGTATTAATAATAACTAAAAGCGTAACATAGCAAATAAGGATGATAGTGTTAAGAAAACACGGAACACCTAGTCTAAGAGATGAATGCATGTATTAGATAATTAGCAAATAAAATTAGTTAAAAAAAAAAAAATCTCATCGCTAAACAAAGAAATACGGCACCAAATTCGTCGCTTCTTTTTGTCAAAATGCGTGCTCACTGCTGAAAAAAACCACAAAAATAATAAACAAACCAAATTCATTTCCATTGCTTTGTTTTTGATGGGATGGAAATAGGAACTATGAGATGAAGTGGCGAACCGTTCCCCTATGTGAATATGTACGTTATGTGGAAGATATTGATTTGGAAAATGTATTGGAGGTAACCACTTTCCCTTCGATTAATTAGGCAATTAACTTTGATTGAACTGAACCTGAGTTGCGTGCTCTTGACTACGCAATGCGGTCGGGTCTGAGCTTGACGACCGACTGGCAAATAGCTTACACAACCTCACTTGATCAGTACAGTTGCTGATGAAGAATGTGTATAGCCGCCAGACATTCTAAATACTCACGCTCCTCTAATGTGGACGTGTACTTTACACATGTGGAAGTGATGGCTTGAGAAATGGATTGCGAGTGATTTGACTATGCGTCCAATTTGGGAATCTCGAGCTCGTTCAGCTCGAGCCTCTAGGTTGCGAAGGCCGACGGAGGTCCTTCGTAGCTTAGTTGGTTAAATCACCAGTCTAGCGTACCTGTAGGGTCATGGAAAGGTTACCTCCAATACATTTTCCAAATCAATATCTTCCACATAACGTACATATTCACATATGAGTTTTCATAACATTGTAACTTTATGTTTGGCCAATTTTCCAAATCTCGGCTCTGGTGTTGGATGCTTTTTCGGCCCATGAAATGTTGGTGCATTATTCCTGTAATTTGTTTGTATAAGCCGTAAGGTGGGTGCTGCTTCAAGTGAAAATCGTCAGCCGAATTTTGGCAACGAGTGTTCTAATGTTGTTCAAAAAAGTTTTGGTTAATTGTTTCACTATACTAATGAAAAAAGTGAATTTAACATGAATGCTGAAATAGAGGGATTGTTATCCGTGCGTAATGTGCGAAAATAGGTAAGGGGCCATCCAGAAACCACGTGGTCATATTTTTGAAGATTTTCAACCCCCTACCCCCATGTGGTTTATCGTGTTCATTTGGCAGACACCCCCCTCCCCCCCTTTGACCACGTGGTTTTTTTTTTCAAGTACAAAAAATTAAAGAAAAAAACCTTATGTAACTAAAACATATGGTTAATCCGATAAATTTTGAAGATGGACAATTTCAACTGATTCAAAATCAAACTAAACCCAGCATGGAAATTATAAATTTTCATGAATTCTAACATTTTGATGATGTTGTCATGTTGTAATATTTTTTATTTTTTTAAATTTCTTTATTGGTGAATTTTTTAAAATAATTATGAAGTTCATCACTTAATATCCCTATAGATTCCTAAGAGTATTTGGGACATTCCGTAGCTCTGGAGGTACTGGAAATTCTTAAGATATATATATATATATATATATATATATATATATATATATATATATATATATATATAATAAAGTGTTTAGACCTCGGGGTCTCTTTAAAAAAAAAATTATTCACTAATTATTATTTTAACATAAATATACTAAATGATTATTATCCTAGAACGAACCACTCTCTACTACTTGCACTAACTAATTGAACCGTATCGCTGGTCGATCGGTGATATTTAATAATGTTAACTGCTGACTCGGCGCATCGCTATGGGTCGAAGTCCAATGGATCAGTTCTGCTGACGTTGGCGGTGGCATGATTGGGTCGATGCCACCCAAAGTGCTGATGGTGCGGTACTGCAGGCTGGCTCATGTGTAACTCCTCCGGGTGGTAAAAAAGCGTGTCATCACGCGTCCAAAACCTTCGGGACTGGTGCTTCCGTTTCCTTTGTGGGATTCTTAGGCTTCTTTCTCCGTGAAAATTTGGAAGCAAGTCCTTGAACGATGTGGCTAAAATACAGAAGAGCAAACAGAACTAGGGTTATGGTTATTAGGGTGGAGATTGTTATTCCACCCAGAAGGCTCCAATTCCAGATATCGTGCTCTGCTTGTTGTAAGTAAACATGTTGAATATGTTTCCTGTTGATCAGAGTTCTCGTGTCTAGAGATTCGAGGTCGTTTTCCAGTAGTGATCGATTTGTTTTATGTTGTATGTAGCACCGTACATAAGGGATGCTTTCGTTGTGGTTTCGTTTGCAGTGAATGTTTCGTTGATGAACGTTACGCTGCAGTTTGAAAAGTTACGAGGAAGTTGCCATGCAACGATCTGTTGTCTGGGCCGCAACTCGATGTCATTTCTTGTCCTCTTGCGTTGTTTATGAGCAGTAAATTGTCTGCTATGAAATCAGCTGCGGTTGAGTATTCCGGCCGGGTTGTACAGTGGCTAGATGTCCCCATTATGATCGGAAGGATGCATTCATCGGTAAACCTGGTTATAAACGAGTCGTTTTGTACGTATTCATTTGGCTGTGTTGTTGTGTATAGTACGTCCTTGTTTTTCACGAGGTATTTTGGATAATTGTTTATAGTTGAATTGTTGTTATTCAGGGAGAAGAGTTGAATAACCTTTGCCTCTTCTTTTTGTAGTTCTGGCACAAGAAGAATGTATAACAGTGTTTCGTCGTTGGCTGCTATTTTAGGTGTGACGTATGTAATAGCTTCGTCTGGCAGGTTGATGACTACTCCTTGGTCTTCTAGTATTCTCTTGATCATGTAGATTTCTCTAGTGGAGAGCATTTTATTACTGGTAACCGAAACTTTGGATAATGTTATTGCCTCTTGAATCTCTTCCAGAATTTTATTGATAGTTTCAATATTGATGATTGTCGTGAGGGTATCGATTTCATCTATTATGAGTTCATTGGTTTGCTTGTCTTCTATAAGTTTTCTCACCTCGTTTGTAAGGGTTTTGATTCTTTGTCCTAGCTGTTGATTTACTCGGTATTGGATGTTGTTGTTCTCTATTAGCGTGTTCATAGTGTTATTTATAATGTGGAGGTCTTGCGCATCTGGACTTCCGCCAATCCATTTCCATACAGATCCTATGATGTCGATGCTCCTAGCGTAACGATGATTGACTGGCCTAATCTGATTGTAGTTAGAATGTAATGATTTTATTTTATTTTTAACTATGTTAGAAAGGGGATTATTAATTTTGTTGTAAACAACATCTGTCAATAAATGAACTGTTTTCTCTAAATCTTTTAGGTCTATTTCATGAATTATTCTGAAATTTCCTACTTGAATTCTACAAGGGTTTGTGTTTAGTGTTAAAATCGGTTGGTCATTCAAATGTAAAATCTGTAAATCCTGTGTCTTGACATACATGACCATAAAAAATGTTAATGATAATGAAGATAACATGATTTGAATGGTTTGAGAGGGTTCGTCTTTTCTTGCGACTAAGTTTAGATATCTATCTGAGTTGATTTTATATCTGGTTGTTTTTTTGTTATTGTTAACACCTGAAAAGAAATTTGATGACCTGCGTTCGTCAGTGTGTCTGTCTTTTGGTTGTATTCGTCGTCCTAAAAAGAGAAATAAGATCTATGGTAATTTATGTTGCAATGACTGGGTTACTTTCTGAAAGAATTTTGAGGAAGTGTGAGAGTTTTTCCGCTTGGTTAAGGGTAATACTCGGATCCATGGTACGAGGGCCTGGAAATAGAAAGTATACTATCAGTATTTTATAAAATATGTTTTCTAAGTCTTTTAATTTTGTTTTTATTTCGTTTCACGTTTCTAGGGATTTTGAAAGTTTTGATCATGTTCTCAGTGCATTTAGTTGTTGTGAAACGCGGGTCCAGTTTTTTCCTTGTGGCTTTCTTTATGAACACTTCTTGGTCGACTTCTATGGTTGGGGCATCCTCCTTTTCATCGTTGTATTTCTCCATGTTTCTTCTTGCTTTGTTGAGATGAATTATTGCGTTGTCAAATATTTTTTGTGAGGCTGGATTTATTTCGTCTGGATTCGTTAAATTTCCTTGGTTGAATATTATCTCATTTGGGGTAAAAGAGGTGGAGGAGTGAACTGTTTCGTTGTACAGGGCGGTAACCATGTTAATGATTTCCGGGGAACGTAATTCTGGGTATTTATGCTTATTGGTGTTAAACAGTTCGATCACTGTACTATGTGTTTTTTCTATTTGGCCGTTTGATTCTGAAGACGATGCGAATTCTACTTGCACCCCTAAGTCTCCTAGGAATGCTTTTAGCTGAATACTGGTAAAGGATGCCTCGTGATCACAAACTATTATTCTTGGTGTTCGAAAATTCGCAAAATATTGAGTTAGTGCATTTTGAACGTCTAGGGTATTTCTAGTTTCTATTGGAATGAGTTGTAAGTGTTTGGAGAAGGCGCAAATAATGGACAGGTAATGGTTTTTATCCATTCCAAAAATATCCATGTGAATTCTTTGGAATGGTGCTTTTTCTATTGGTCTGGATGTAATTTTGATGTTGTAAGGTTTTCTTTCGTATTTGTGTTGAAAACAGATACGACAGGCATTGTTGAATTTTCGGATTCTCTTTGTCATATTGGGAAAGTAGTAAGATCGCTTGAGTTGTTTTTCCACTTCCTGGATACCACGATGGGCTCTCTCGTGTTCTGTTCTTACGAGTGTATCTTGTCTTGGTTCGGAGGTTACGTCTTCTACCATATTTTGGGTAATGACAAAGTGTGAGGAGGCGTTCGAAAAGTGTTCACGATAGACTTCTTGGATTAGTTGTAGTGTGTTCTCGGGAGCAAGTATAGCTGTCTGTTTTCCATTATGAAATTCTTTCAGGGATTCTGTAATTATTTCTTTGTTCAGGTTATCTCTGCAGATAATTGTTCTTTTGTGATTTGGAAATATTGTTTCTTGGATAGTCGTATTTATTCGGGCATGTCTGAAAATTATTTGGTTTCTATAGGCGTTGATTGGTCGTTCTGTAAAGTGCAAAAAATAGTCGTCAGAGGTATCCGCGGAGTGGACAGTGTTTGCGTCTGATTCTGTTGGGTTATTCTGTATTGAGTCCCTGTCTGTACTATCGTCATCGTTTTCGTTTACGTTGGCCTCCACTTTTCTACTCAGCGCGTCGGCGACGACGTTTGTTGTTCCTGTTCTATATTCAATTGTATAGTCGTAGTTTTCTAGTTCTAGTCTCCAGCGAAGTATTTTGGTATTTTTACTTGAGTTTTTAATGAACGTAAGCGGTTGGTGGTCCGTTACTAAGGTGAATTTATTTCCGTGTAAATAAGAGTGGAATTTTCCGACGGCCCATATTATTGCCAAGGCTTCTTTTTCTGTCGTAGAGTAATTAACTTCGTGTTTGTTTAGAGTTCTAGATGCGAAAGCTACCGGGTAATCTTTACCATCGTTTATTTGGGATAAAACTGCACCGAGAGCGTAATTTGAAGCGTCTGTAGTTAGTACGAATGGTTTATCAAAATCTGGGTGAGCTAATATGGGGTCTGTTGTCAATATTATCTTACATTTTTCGAAAGCTTGAATATATTGTGGGTCGTTCATGTTAAGTTCTTTGTCCTTTTTCAAGTATTTGGTCATTGGATATGCTAATTTTGAATAGTCTTTAATAAATTTCCTGTAATATCCTAGAAGTCCTAGAAATTGTTTGATTTCTTTCTGTGATTTCGGAAGTTTCCAGTCCAAAATTTCTTTTATTTTTTCTGGGTTGGTTTTGACTCCTTCTGAAGTGACAATATGGCCTAAAAATTCGCAGTCGCGTTTCAAAAATTCGCATTTGTCTAATTGAATTTTGAGATTTGATAATGCGAGTTTATCGAGTACTTTTCCTAAGTTTTCCAAGTGTTCTGTCAAATTTCTTCCAAAATTATGATGTCGTCTAAGTAAACGTAGCACACTTTTCCGATGAGATTTCCTAGGATAGAATTCATGGCCCTTTGGAATGTAGCGGGTGCATTCTTGAGTCCGAAAGGCATTCGTAAGAATTCGTAGTGTCCTAGATCAGTACTGAATGCTGTTTTTGTCTTGATTTTTCGTCTAGTTCGATTTGGTGAAACCCTGATTTTAAATCCAATGTTGTAAAATAGCATGATCGGCCTAAGTTATCCAGAATGTCTTCGATCTGTGGTATCGGGTGTCTGTCGTCAATTGTCTTATCATTTAGCTTTCTGTAATCTATGACTACGCGAAATTTACGTTTTCCAGAAGCGTCTGATTTTTTTGGGACAACCCAAATTGGTGTGTAATGATGAGTAATTATACCGTTTTCTAACATGTCTTCGATTTGTTCTTTTACTGTGCTTTTATGTGCATGTGGGTATCTGTATGTTTTGGTGTATACTGGGTTATCGTCAGTCGTGTTGATTTTGTGTTTTATTTTGGTAGTCGCAGTGAGTTTTTCGTTGTCTCTTGGAATTACTTTGTCGTGTTTTGCAAGGGTTTCCATCGTCATTTGTTTTTCTAGTTCAGATAGATGGTTTGTTCTAATTAATGATTCGATTCGTTCCAGTGTTATTCCTTTAGGTTCTTTATTTTCTGTGTAAAAATTATGGACTTCAAAATTATTTACTTTTAGAAACACTTTTTGAAAGGTATTTTGGGAGGTTGTGGTTTGTTGGTTCTGACGATAAATGTAGTCGAATTATTTTTAGATTTATACAAGCCTGGTTCAATTAAAACGTGCTTAGTAAGTTCGGATGGTTTGGTTACTATCCATTCGCCATCCATATTACTTTGCATAGTGATAAAATGGTTAAATTGACTTGGTTTCCGTTGTATATAATATTTGTGAAACTTTATCGTTTTATCTAATATGTTCAAGGTAGAATTGATGTAGTCTAGAGTTGCTTTGAATTTGGAAAGTGTTTCGGATCCTATAAGCCCGTGGAAAAATTGTGGAAGTCTAATTCGTAAACTGGAACGGCTGGTAGATCTGACCCGAGTAGAGTAGCACTGCCTTTGGATGAGATGACTTTACTACCACAGAAATTTTTTGTAAGTGTAGGTTTGATTATTTTAGTTTTCTTTAGTATTCCTGGTCTCAGAATATTCTTGTTTGCGCCTGAATCAATCAGAATATTCAGTGTGTTGTTTTGTCGTTTATCGTGAATTTTTATATAGGGTAGGAAATTATGTTCATTTTCTATTACGTGTTCGTGTTTGGTGTTTCGGTTGAGCAAAAATTTGATTCTACGTCGCTTGTTTCTTCATCTGAATCAACTTCCTGGTTATTCAATAATTTCCGGTTGAGCGTCAGTCTGCTTTTTAGTGACGGATCGATTTCCATTTCGTTCTGCCATTTGTATTCTATATTTTCCTATCTGTTCTGGTTAGTATTGGGAGAGTTGGAATGGTTTTTATAAGGGGTTTGATACTCTTTGGAAGGTTTTTTATTTCTATCTTCGAATGGGATATTTTTGTAATCAGGTTTATTTGGCTTAGGGTTTGATTGTCTATGATTGTGTAAAGAGAGTTGTGTGGAGATTTTTTCCGCAGAGACAAATTTGCAAAGGAAAGCGTAAGCGCTTTCAATATTTTCCGGTTTCGCTGCTTGAGCGTAGCCGAAATATGGATGTTTCAAGCCCGATATGAAAGCGGCCAGAACATCTTCGTCAATAAATTTGCAAATTATCGCCCAGATTATCGTTATAATCTTGGTTCTGTCTAGCTATTGTTTTAATGTTTTGCATTATTTCCTTGTCCGTTTATAATACCTATGTATACTCATGTCATCATTTTGCTTATTAGCCCAGAGTTGGGCTTTGTAAGTAGCTAACTCTTGGCGATCGCCAAAAGCTTCTAAAAGAATAACTTTTACCTCTTCGAAATTCAGTGGGTTACCTGCAAGGCACACCGCGTCTTTTGCATTGCCCGTTATTTTGTTAAGTACTGCTTGTACGTAAATTTCAAAAGTTTGGGCATTAACTATACCTTCGAAAATTTTTAACGTATTTTCGGCAGCGGTTATCCAAGATTGCAGTTGTTTGCGGTTGCCGTCGTATGATGGGATTGATTTAATTGGGTCAGGTATTCTAAAGATATCTACCGGCGTATGGTTTGGCTGAAGAGAATAATTTGAAGTGCTAGCAGGGTTTGCCATATTCTGCAGCATGGTTTCGTGTGATTGTTGTTTTGATGACATCTGCATCACGGTTGAATTTAGATTTGCTATTTGAGATACTAACTGTGCGAGCACCTGCTCGGGTGTCGCTGTTTGTTGCCCCTGCTCTTGCATTTCGTCGAGCGACAACTTGTCTAGGTTAATGTCGAGATTTGCTAGCGGTATGTGAGCTAAATCCCCAGAATCGTTTGAGCTTTCACTATTGCTATCACTTTGTTCGTCGTCGCTTTTAGGGGGGCGTATCGCGAACAGGATATTGTGCAAATTGCTCATAAGTTTTTGTGAGTTTTCAATAAAAAAGATTTCCGACTTGTCGTCTATCTGGTAGTGCGTCAAGTTGGGACGGAAGAATCGTCTATCTGATAGTGCGATTTTCCGTAGAGTTTTTGCGCAAAATCTCCTCGCAAGTAGCTTAAAGTTAATATGAGCGACGGTAGGCGTAGAGTCACCACGGTTTGTCGACTATCAGTGCATCAAACTGGACAGAAAATCGTCTATCTGGTAGTGCGTTTTTACTGGGAGGTTTTGCGTCTATCTGGTAGTGCGCAAAATCTACTCCAATGACTGACCCACTATAGAAACAAAAGTTACTTACGGTTTTATGCTGTCGTGTCCTTGTAGTTCGGGCTGACGTTGCTGGTGCTCCAGATGTTGTGCGCCGGGGGATCCTCAACTCAAACGGTAGTTTTCACTTTCAGTCCGTCGATGCTTACGCGGAATCACTTTAACGATTAAAATCGTATTTCCACTGTTAATACGCACAATCACTCAGCCGACTCCGGACGGCTGCGCCAATAAAGTGTTTAGACCTCGGGGTCTCTTAAAAAAAACTTTTATTCACTAATTATTATTTTAACATAAATATACTAAATGATTATTATCCTAGAACGAACCACTCTCTACTACTTGCAGTAACTAATTGAACCGTATCGCTGGTCGATCGGTGATATTTAATAATGTTAGCTGCTGACTCCGCGCATCGCTATGGGTCGAAGTCCAATGGATCAGTTCTGCTGACGTTGGCGGTGGCATGATTGGGTCGATGCCACCCAAAGTGCTGATGGTGCGGTACTGCAGGCTGGCTCATGTGTAACTATATATATATATATTAACCTCAGCAAAGCATCTGAACTGAACTCTTACAACAATAAGTTTATCAGAGAATCACAAAGTTATTATGTAATCTTAGAGATGCAAATAAAACCTCCTATTGTTGTTTCTTTTGAGTAGCATTCCTGTAGAAATTCCAGTATTGTTTTCAGAATCATCAAATTAGTTTACCTTCCAATGTTTATAGGTTTTTCTAAGGGCATACAAGTTTTATTCAGAATCTCAAAACTCTCTTCAGTATGCCAAGATTCTATGATTCTAATCAGAACCGTAACACAATGTCCTTTATAATCCTTTGCCTGAATTATACAGTTTTGGCTTAAAATGCAAGTTTTCATTTTAAATCTACAGTCTTTAATATCTTTGGGTTCCTTTTGGTATTCTAGAATTTATTGTTATATTTAACCCTTTCAGGAAGATTTTTTACATGGATTTAACGTACATATTTAGGGTTTTCCACTCGATCTTGCCAAAACTAATATAGAAAGAACTGAAAAGTCGTACTTTTTTCGGATGTCATAGGCCAAACTGCTCTGAAGTACATATCCTCGAAAGTATCAAAAATCATGTCAAGAAACAAAATGTCCTAAGACATAATATTACGGAGTTTATTTATAAGTTTAAAAAACCCCGATCAACCAAGTCCTGAACGATGTATCCGTGCATTGCTAAGCATTCAAGCAGGTCCATTGAGCCGATGCGATTTCATTTATTACTTTCACAAGCTACAATAGACCTTCCATGAGTCTATGTTCTAAGATTCGACATCGACTGAAAAAAAAACTCAGCCTGAAAAAAATTTAAAAATGTTCCTTAACAATTAGAAAATTTCCAATAGAGAAATCATGGTATGAAATTTCCATAAACAATTAAGAATTTTCCACAAAACAAAAATAAATTAACACTTTTAAAACCAAAAATTGCAAACATAAAAAAAGAATATCCATAAAGAAATCAAAATGTTACACGGAAAAAAACAAACATTCCATAAATTAATCAATATTAGAAATAAATAATTACAAAATTACCACAAAATATTTTTTTTTATACCAAAGATTAAAACGTTTCCACGAAAAAATCAATAAAGAGCATTGAAAAAAAAAGGAAATTTTACATTAAAGAATATAAAAAAGCAATAAAATTGAGCATTTTTCCATAGATTACCCCTTCCTTAAAAGCGTTTGAAGTTCATGGAAAATTTTATCAATTTGATTGCTTTTTAGTACTTTTTAATGGAAATTTTGTTATTTTTATTGATGTGAAAGAAACCCAGCATTGCCCAGGTGTTGCAAATGTCACAATGAACTACTTGCAGCACCGTACTCTACATCAATTTCCGTGCGTTTGTTTTGTTTTCCTCAACAGCTGACCCAAAATTGTAGTTTAATGACTTTTTACATTTCCCCGTTAAATTCACAACTTTTTGTACATACACACCTAGCGGATCCCAAAACGAATCGATTAGGGAAAAATCTTGCAAATCGGTCAACCCGTTCCCCCAAATTTTGTAATTGTTTATTGCTAGAATTGATTTATTCATGAAATTTTGATTTCTTTATAGAAAACTAGCAGACCCGACGAACTTCGTTTCGCCTAAAATTGATTAGTTCTTGAGTTATGCAGAAATTTCGGTTTCATTTGTATGGGAGCCCCCCTTTCCAAAGGAGGGAAAGGTCTCGAACCATTTTAAGAACCTTCCCCGACCCTAAAAACCTCTGCATATAGATTTTTACGCCGATCGGTTCAGTAGGTTCAGACAGACAGAAATTTATTTTTATGTATATAGATTCTTATTTTATGATTGCAATTTTTGCTTTTACAAGTGCTAATTTATTATTGTTTTGTGGAAAATTTTCAACTTTTTTTATTTATGGAATTTTATATTTATTTAATACTCATGCCCTGATTTCTTTATTGACAATTTCCTATTTTATTATGGAAAATTTCTATTTTTTTATGAAAAAGATTTTCAGTTCAGAGCTGACTCATCTCTTAAAAATTCAAATTCTTCATGTAATGTATGGACTGTGGGCCATCGGTGTACACAGATGACCCATACCTTAGTTGAAAGATCTCGAAAAAACAAGAAAAAGTGTCTATGGGGTCAAAGTTGTACATGCTGGGAGAAAAAAGTTATGAAGCGAGTAAAATGTGGTTATTTGAAGCTTTTGTATGTTTTTTCCAGTTCCCTCACATAAACCTAGATGGCTAGTTGAGTTATGGAGGAATTCCATAGAAAAGGTTAGACTGCAGAATGTAGAAATGAGCATGTTGCAAGGGACATCGCCACTTTCAGAATAGAAGGGGGTGAGGGTTGTAAATATTATTCAAGCTGTTTAGCGAATAGTTTCAACTTAAAATGATGTCACACTCGTTATAACTATGTGAATTATCTGTGTAGACGATTTTAACACTTTTTCAAATAATTTGATTTGGATCGAATTGGTTTTTAGGCGGTACACTAGAAATGTGTCCAGCCCGTCGTATATTTCCTTTTTTTTATATATTGAGTACACAATCGAGTATTTTTAAAAATCTTTATTCTGATATTTTTGTTAAATATCTTGGCTGTGCATATGCACAGCATATGTTTCGAAATGGACAAATTGATATGAAATTTGCGAAAAAGAATCCACGTGTCTTGGAGGGACTCGAACCCTCAACCTCCTACTCTCTAGATAGGCGTGATAACCCCTACACAACAAGACCACTTAAAGGTCACGTTTGTGGAAAAGCCATCAGAATCCGAGTACCAACCTCCACCGCGGTTAGCTCTCTTTTTTGCAAATTGAATATCTTTCGGATGCTTGATTTGTCCAATCTCCACATTTGCTTTACTGTTGTATATCCACAGCCAAGCGAGTGCACATTGTTTATTAAACGAGAGGATCGCACTCCATGCCCCCCAGCAACGGACTGGGCGGGACGGTATAGAATGCGAATTCAATCGCACTCTGCTATCGCACTCAGATATTCAATTTGCAAAAAAGAGAGCTAACCGCGGTGGAGGTTGGTACTCGGATTCTGATGGCTTTTCCGCAAACGTGACCTTTAAGTGGTCTTGTTGTGTAGGGGTTATCACGCCTATCTAGAGAGTAGGAGGTTGAGGGTTCGAGTCCCTCCAAGACACGTGGATTCTTTTTCGCAAATTTCATATCAATTTGTCCATTTCGAAACATATGCTGTGCATATGCACAGCCAAGATATTTAACAAAAAAATGGTTTTCGTACGGCCGAGTTGCCGAATAATATGCAATTAATTTTATTTTGATGATTTTTTGTATAATACAATAAGTTCATCACTTACATAATCGAGTAGCCACAACAAGGTCATAACTCAGGCTTTGCACGCCGCTCTAATATTGCCGTTCCCACTATCTTTTCGTGGTGGGTAAGTATTACTATGCTACCATTTTTGGAAAAGCTCTGCTCTACTAAAATATCTAGTTTTCATACAAGACATATTATCCTACACTACAACCCAATTCAAGAAGATAGATATCTTGCTCCGCATGGATTACTGCAACTCATATGTGACCAGATTAAGTCACAATCAAGTTGTTGAAACAATATTTTGTCTGACTTGTTCTGCTCGGGACATTGTTTCCGAATAGACGAAAAGAGGTGCAGAGGCACAGGCGATACTACCTCGCGGAGAGGAAACAAACGGAAGCCTTTGACAAGAATATGTTTGCGTAGCAGTTAGATTTGAGCGCAATATGCTGAATCTAAGTCTGAGCGAGTTGTTTGCAGTAATAACTCAAGCCTGTAGGTACGTCACACGTATGACGAGAAAAGTATAGCCATGGCATACTTACCGTCCAATCTGTTGGTGGAATAGGATGATCTCCAAACTCCGTCACAGCTATAGTCGAGCAGAAACATAGAGCTTACAACGATATTTAAAGAGAAGATCGCAGACCTATATTTCGTGGATGACATGAGCTGCTCCCGCAAATCAGGGTTAACAAGGCTACTTGAATGCAAAAGCAAACTCATTGGTAGATGCATAACAGGTCACTATGACAATGATTGGTAGCCCAACGAAACCGTCAGAGATGTGCCCAAAAGAGCTAACGTCAGTAATCGAAGGACTGTTTCCACGCCATGAACCAACTGCATGACCGCCTACATCGAATGGCGAAGTTAACTTTGCCGTTTTAACTACGCCATTAGATGTAGGCGGCCAGGCAGTTGATTCATGGCGCAGAAACAGTCCTTCAATGATTGTTGGAATTATTATGAGCATTAGCGCTTGATTGATCGTCTGTAGTCAACTTCGTTATGACCATATCAGCTATTCTTTCAACAGATTTTTGCTTAGGACTAGCACTGTTCTTCAATGTACAAGTGATCTGGTGATCTTAGACATATGTTAGGTAACATAACGAGCTATCGGTTCATTTCCAATTCTAGCAGTTAATGCTAAAATAGTTAATTTATTTATTTAGCTTATATCTAAACAGACAACACTGAATCAACACCATATTTACAAGATTGCTGTCCGACATTCTTGCAACATGCCCTGCCAATCGTACCCTTCCAGTCAGTAGTAGGTCCGACTTCCACAAATGCTGTGCTTTCGTTTTCGCTATTAACATAATTATCAAATCAACCGTTAGCAAGGATTCAAGGAAGACAAACTCATCGACCACGTTGATAGTACCCTCGTCTATCATAACACTGCTTCCTAGGCAGGCCCTGTCCCGCTTCAGGCGGGTGTACAGTTCTGCCTCGCTTTGAAAATGTTCGACCGACAATGTCCATTGAATAGTTTTGTTGACTGGATCATATTTCGGTAATAACATTTTACTCCTCGTATGACACCTTCTAGCGCTATGCTGAACAACAGACATGAAAGTCCATCACCTTCTCTTAGCCCTCGGCAGGATTCAAACGAGCTTGAGTATTTACCCGAAATCTACACACAGTTTTACTCACCATCAACCGTTGCTTTGATCAGTATGGTATGCTTCACAGGAAAGCTATTCTCATCTATAATTTCCGTAGCTCGTATGTGGTGCTTGGTATTCACGATATTTTCGAATAACGGCAAAGCTGTTCCATTTCTTCGCACTCCACTTCTTTTTGGCGGCGTTTTTTCGTATGCCAACGAAAACAGTCAAGGTATGTGGCCTTAATGGAAACGGTATAGTAGTAGTAGTAGTAGTAGTAGTAGTAGTAGTAGTAGTAGTAGTAGTAGTAGTAGTAGTAGTAGTAGTAGTAGTAGTAGTAGTAGTAGTAGTAGTAGTAGTAGTAGTAGTAGTAGTAGTAGTAGTAGTAGTAGTAGTAGTAGTAGTAGTAGTAGTAGTAGTAGTAGTAGTAGTAGTAGTAGTAGTAGTAGTAGTAGTAGTAGTAGTAGTAGTAGTAGTAGTTAGAGGTGTGCGCCGGTCCGATATTCGTCGGCGGCGGCGTTTGTCAGAATTTTGGTCGGCGGCGGCGGAGTTTTCGGCGTCAAGCCAAAAGCCATTTTAGCCGGCGGCGGCGTGAATCGGTGTGGCGATTTTTTCATTACCTTTTTCTAAGATTATTTTTTGCATTTTTTCGTGATGTTTTCAAGACATTAAGAGAAGAATCTTTTGAATTTCGCATGAAAAATCTAATGAACTTCTCCAGAATAATCTATAAGTTTTTCCAAAATTTGGAAAATATTTTCGAGCAATCTTTGGAATTACCAAGAGAAGGTTTTTGGAATAAAATTGTTTGGAATTTCAGCAAAAACATCGTCGCAATTTACATGAGAAATTTCAGAATTTTCACAAAAAAAATGTTCCTAACTTTTACAGGAAAAACTTCAGAAATTTACGAAAAGTTCCTGTTGAGTTTCTGTTGACTGTACTTCGAAATTTTCACAGAAAGTTCTTAATAATTGTAGGAGAGTGCGGCTGGTGGAATGCGTGTTTTACAGTTGGCTTTCTTAGTCTAGAATAATAACTCTGAGACTCTGAGGAGTTTTCAAGAAAAATTCTCTGGAATGTTCACGAGAAATTGTCCGTAAGTTTAAACTTCTTTAGAATTTCCGCGGAGGATTGTTCAAAATGTCTCAACGAAAAATTGTTCAAAATTATTGGATTTCTACGGGAAATTCTTTGTACATTAGACGTTTGATAACTGAAAGTAATTTAACTGCAATGCTTTTAACAGCATCTCGATAGTTACTTCAGTTTTGCAGCTATCGGACAGCTGAATTTCAAAACGATGGCAAAGTCGATGATACCTGCATAGCGCTGAACAATAGAGTAATTCAAATTTTGATTTTTTCGCTCCTCTTTGCTTAAACGATGACATGTGCTGTTTTATGAATCATCCTTAATTTTTAGATTATTTAGATGTAACTAGATTGAACACGCGCAGTATAAAGTTTGTATGAAAAATACTATGAAAACAATCACTTTTGTGGAAAACCGTGCCGCAACGTTGCTCATTAAGCTCTAAAAATATATATAGTAGTAGTAGTAGTAGTAGTAGTAGTAGTAGACGAATTTCGCGCCAACCCTTCTATGGGGCTGGCTGCACCATCTCAGAATCGAATGAAAATTGGTGGGCATAAAGATATGGTATTTCTAAGCCACTCTGCATACTTAGTTCTTCAAAAATTGTCAAGAGTAACATTTGATGAAGGCCTAATTTTTTTTCATTGATTTTTTAAAAATCGATGTAACTCTAAAATGACAAGACCTACAAAAAAGTGTTGTATGGCGGACTGTCGTAAAATTCCCTGAAGTTTTTTGGAAAAATATCCAAAAATAATAAACCGAGATCTACACTGAAAAAAAATAGTTTTAAAAAGAAAAATCGATATTAAAATAAAAACCTCATCTCAGAAATCGATGAAATTTTTTCTGCAGATAGGTATTTCAATTATCTAACTTTTCTGGGAATAATGTTCCTGTGACATATTTAAGGAAAAAACGTTTTTCTAACAAAAACTTTTTCCATGTCCATATTGAGTGAAAATTTATCAGCGTGTTTTATGCATACAGTGCCAAATAAAGGTTCAGCAGCCTATCATCAACCAACGACACATTTTGAACGTATAAAAATTTGTTTAGGAATCATTTTAGCATTATCTAACATTAATGTGGACCAACATTTGAAAAGGGTTTATATTTTCTTTGACTTTTTGTATCGAAGTAACTTGAAAACAATTGAGTTTACAAAAAAAACAAATATTTGCTTTGAAAACGGGCAATGTTGCCGAAACGAAACTGAAGTGATATTTAATTGTAATAGTGGAAAAGAAGATGTTGTTTTTCAGCAAAGGCTAACCACTGATCAGTGTAATTAAGAAATCATTATAAAGCCTGTAGATTAATTTGTATTTGTTGAAATTGCAAACAACAATACACTTTTTTAAAAAACAAAAAGAGTACTTTAGGTCAAAGTGAAATAGTTGTACTGTTGGATTTCTCTGGAAATTATTTATTTATTATCCAAAATGTTGCTCAGGGTTGGAATAATTCCCAGGCAACAATACATCCATTCGAAGTTTACTTTAAAAGAAACGGTAAATTAAAAAACGTTAGCTATTAATCAAAAGTAATGACCCATGACACAAAAGCTGTTCACTTATTCATTTCAAAATTGATTGACTGTTTGATTTTACAAAAATGATGTTTGTGCCTGGTGGAGCTGCAGCGGTTCTCAATGGTTCTCAACCTTTTTGTTGTGTGGATAATTCTTGGTTCTGGATAATTTAGATCTGGAAAGACAAATAAAATTGTTTTGAATTTGAAGAACTCTGAGAGATTTCGAAATTTTAAAGAATTTTCAATAATTCTTGAAAACTCTTTAAGAAAAATATAAATCTTTCAAGATGCATAATTCAACTAGAAACCAAAAAAAGGTTCTGTTCTGGTTGATATTTCAGGTTGTCAGGTTTTAAGTTGTTCATAATCCCCGCCTTTGGGATAATTTTTGACGTTATTTTAAAAAATGTTCAATTATCTATAAACACAAACATATTCTTCTAGTTTCTCCAAGTTAAAGAGGTTATAAACGACAGGAAAAAATGTAGCTGCTGTTCCCTTCGTTCATAATTGTACATAACTGTCGAAACGTATGGACACAGAAAAACAGATGTCTCACTCTACACATGTTCCATCATTCATCTGTTTAACGGTGGATTCAATGTTTTGTAGATGCTCGATCGGCCACCGATGGCGTGTTTGACTTGACGTATGCTCACTACCGCCACCTGCTTGTGCAGCTACAGTGCATTTAGCATTGGGCGATAACGTTTCGGTGACGATTATTTTCAATGCATTTTGTTCTAAGTGAGATGTCTGTTTCTCTGTGGTATGCATTTTGGGTTGTTTGGGAAATTTTACCACCGTGAGATGCTTGTTTGAATTTTTCTTTGGCTTTTATCGAAGAGCGACGAATGACGCCAGCGGTAATCTTTCTCTGAAGTTTGTAACTTATTTTCTCCAGGTACGTTTAAGTTTGGAAGATGATATTAGCATATCCATATCATTGTAAATCGTTTAACTTCACGCAGAAGTAATGCACTCATATAATTAATAGAATAATATCTCGTTTTTTAATCACGCGTTGCATTTCTTAATTATAACATGCCAAAAAAGGACATCCATTTGTCAGAAGAATTCCCACCCAATGGTAGTTCTTTTTTCTGCTAACTCTAACTAACTTACAATTTCCTGTCTAGAATCTGTGCCTATCGTTACGTGCACAATAAGTTTGCTGTCCACTATTAAACTATTTCTATGATCGAAATATGTTGAAAAAAATAGATCATTTGAGAGAAAAAAGGGACCGGGCCTGTTTAACAAAAGAAATTGTTTCATCCTCAGGTAAAAGGTAAAACTGACTGTATGCGATAACCAATTTTCCTTTTTTGTATTTATAATATTTTATTTTAAATTTTTCGTTCATTTTGTTAGTAATAGAATAATTTTATATTTTATTTGTAAATCCCTTAAAAGGAGCATGTTCCACTGGGATTTATATCCGTTGGTATTGAATTTCCAATATCTTGGTAGCCAAATGGCGTCAGACGGCGGTACCAAGATCGACATAGGCGCACGGATCAAGAAAGCAAGGGCTGCCTTTGCGAGTTTAAGAAATATCTGGAAAAACAGGCAGATAAGTGAACGTACCAAAATACGAATTTACAACTCTAACGTGAAATCTGTGCTGTTATACGCTAGCGAAACATGGTGTGTATCAGTGGAGAACACTCAACGGCTGCAGGTGTTCATTAACAGATGCCTGCGGTATATAATTCGGGCCTGGTGGCCTCACAACTGGATCTCAAACAACGAGCTCCATCGTCGTTGTCACCAGAGGCTGATAGCAACAGAAATTCGGGTTCGGAAGTGGGGCTGGGTCGGCCACACTCTACGTAGGGGCGGAAACGAAATCTGTAAACAAGCATTAGAATGGAACCTAGCGGGACATCGCAGCAGAGGCAGACGCAGAGGCTCAGGGTGGCGAAGCCTCAATAAAGAAATAAAAGAAGTCGACCGAAATCTAACCTAGCAACAGGTTAAAGCGATAGCCGGGCAACGCTCAGGATGGAGATCTTTCAAGTCGGCCCTTTGCACCACCGGAGGTGTACAGGATCCATAAGTAAGTAAGTAAAAGGTAAAAATTCATTTATTTTATTAAGAAAATTATTTTGAGCTTTTTAGTGGAATGTCTTCACTTTTCATAAGACGAGTTTGTACAATCCCATTGAATTCCACCACTTAATTGTATCTTGACAGATACGTATTTCGACCTCAACAGTAAGGCCGTCTTCAGTGTCTCTTACTTGACTCGACTTCGAGTCGAGTCGAGTCAAGTACGAGACAGTGAAGACGGCCTTACTGTTGAGGTCGAAATACGTACCTGTCAAGATACAATTAAGTGGTGGAATTCAATGGGATTGTACAAACTCGTTTTATGACAAGTTCATTTATTTGTTTTTTGGTGTATTTTGAATACAACATCCGCCATTACGCGTTTCTGTCATAGGTACCCCCTGAGACCAGCGAAGGTTGAGAACCAGGTTGAGAACCGCTGGCTTAGCTGAAAAAGCCGGTTTTTAATGGTGTAAGCCCTCCATCAGCTTGTAGCTTTGTTGGGTCTAGACTTTATTGGAAATGAGAATAATAACTGCACAATTGTAAGGAAGATATCTATCATATGAACGTGGCTGAAAATATGTATTTCCTACAGGAGTTAGATGTAACTTAGACTTAACGGTAAAAATGCCATCGGCGCGGTAAAAAATATTTGGCTGCGTCGTCAATTTTCATAGGGTGGTGTGCCGAGTCATTTTTACGGCGGCGGCGGCGCAAAGGTCTAATTCTAGGTGGCCGTCTGACGCATATATGGTTGGCATTATAGACCAATCGAACTCGCTATTTATAACAATTATAAGAAAAAGGATTTATGTATTAATTTTTATTCCTACGATCCAATAATTAAGTGTAAATTAGAATTGAATGTTTTTCAAAAGTTGCAGACCAAATCGCTTAAGGTAGCACATTTGCCCAAAATTCTGCTACCTATTTAATAAATTATTTCGTTTGTAAAACTTCGCTGAAAATCGTTACTTTTCCTTCCTTATCACAAATTTCACTACCATCTCCAAAATTTGCGATTTTCACAGCAGCCGCGAAATTATTTATCTTTTTATTATCCCAAAGTTTTTCCTATACATGTTAGTCACTTTATTACCAACCTGTTCTTCACTTCTTTGCATGGGTAGATAATTGCAGTATTTGACCTGCTTACCCAGATTTGAAAGATGAGCACATAGAAACAAGTAAGACTTTGGAAATCTTACAACTCGAATGTTCAATTTCAATTCCATATAACACGACATGACAGTATGACAGAGCAATTAGTGGGGTCACATTCAGCGAAGCATCCTTTTGTGGCAGGGACGATCTACTAAGTTCTCCATATGGCGAATGGAACCGTACCGTACAGATCGGATCACTTTACGGGCTGTGCCGTGGAATGCGCGTCAATTTATTACCAATAAATTATTTTTTAATTTGCCTGGCGCAAAAATGTTTGTCGAGATGACGAGATGAAGATTGGGCCATTAAGTGCCGAGGTGACAAAGAGTTCCTTTCAAAAATGACACTGCAATTCATACGTCAGCGAGTGGGGAGAACACGAGTCCCGGCGGAGAAAAAAAAACTAGAGGAAGATTGTCGAACAGTATCCGAAAAGTGTACGCCTCGAAAAAGTAACCGTCCACTTGTGTGGTGCTCTTTATCTGACATCATTTTTCCAATCTTGTTCATTACAGCTTGCAAAGTGCTGATTTTCGTTGTTTTTATTGATGCTATTAAGATACAAACGAATAAAATTAATTCCTGTGTCGAGTGAGTGGGGCCCTGCAAGATCCACGAGAACACGATGGAGGATTACTCCGAATTGTAAATGATTAGTTCAGTTTTGTTCCACTATAAACTACTATTGAATATAGAGGTATGCAAACATTTTGTTGGATCGTATGACTGAACCTACATTTAATGAGTATTTCGATTGTATTTAGAACATCATTACGTTGTTCCGTGAAATAAGACGAGTAAAAGTCATCATACTACAATTCGATGCGGTACATATGGGTCAGTATAAGGAATTTTCCGGTCACTAAGCGTTGGTGGATAGTCATAGCACGTTTTACATCACCCCAGTATCTACGTGATCGTCTCATCTCACACTTAATTATAATGTCGACACACGATGCACCCATTTGCAACACAGATGAGTCGTAATTAAATGCACCTATACCAAACCAACCAGCTAAACGGTGGTGGCGGATAGCGAGCCACTACTCAGATGAAGAAGATTTAGAAGGCGTTCACATTTTGATATACGATGACGTCGCGTCGTCGTCGGGCGATGGATGCGGCGACGATGGCCGACGGACGCGACATCACGGTTCGTTATGGCTCATTTACTGAAAGCGGTTGTGTGGCAGAGCGCATGCTCCCTACTACCCTACCCCTTAATATGATGAACTAACACACTCCATAGTCCATATTAACGCTGGTGTGATACAAAACTTGTATAGATTATAAAGTGCTGTGGTTTGTTCGCAGGAATGAGAAATAAATTCAAAATGGCGCAAGTCATCAAAATAGCAATGAAGGAGATATTTGTAAATAAAAGAAGTATGTTTAATTTGACATGTTTTCAGTGGGAATGAGAAAAATTGTTTGACAACATTATTTTTGGACTTTTCTTTTTCATTATTTTAACCAAAGACTTTCGGTTCCAAATTTAAATTCATAAAAAAATAATGCTTGTCGAAATATAAATTTGCCAATATGAAATCATGATATACAGTCTGGTTTCTGTTTTTTTTTTATTTGAGGGATATTAACCCATAAGGTAATTTATCCCTAATTGAATCAAGTACAGTTGATTCTCCATTATTTTATATCAATAAAAAGACGCAAAGAAAAAGTAAAAGGGAGGAGTTCGAGTTAATTTGAAAGAATGCAAAAAACACTAATCAAAGTAACCAAGATATTCGGTTGAATAGAGAATTTTTTCAAGTTACAATAATGCATCGAATAAAGCAGAACTCACTGTAAAAATAATTAAATTTCAATAAATATTTTTAATATTATCTTTATTAGTGAGGTTTTCGGCCTTGGGCCGGTTCACCTCGCTTTCAATAAATATCTAATCAGCGGCGTGGTGTGATTTAATATTTAGCCAATATAACTGGTCATATCGATACATATTAGGTATATAATTCCAACAAAACAAAATCAAAGCCGAAGCAAAAGACCATTGTAAAATTTCTAAAGTTTGAAAATTTCGAAAAGATGTTCATTCGAACTTTAGAAATCGTCTTCCTGTTTCCTAGTGCACTGTACGTTGCTTTTGCTTTCATTTCTCACAGTCAGCTCAGCTTAGAGTAGAGTAAGTGGGCTGCGCAAAGTGTTTTGTGCATATCGATAAGGTTCGCCACTATCGACCCGCGTGGAAGGGAGAGTCATCGAACGGAAGGGAAATTTGTTCTCACGGATCCCTCAAATGATCCAAACAAATAAATTTTTAATTGCTACTTACGATAATTTCCGTGCATTTCATTTCTTTCCCGCGATTTCACGTGCCCTAACGGGGTTGGTAGTTTTGTTCGGGCTGAGCAGAGCAACTGGTGATGATGATGATGATGATGGCGAGGAAGCCTCCAAACTCGGAGCAAATGGAGCAACGCCTGCAATAAAACACAACGAAAGCAGTGCAGAGACCTCGCGGGAGCCCTGGCAAGTCATCGCCAAAGGCCAACACTGACTCCGCAGCACTACTGTCTCTAATTAAATTTATGGCACTGCTTATCATCGGCTGGCAATCGATCTTTCCTCGGCGGGTTTTTGGTTTACGTTGTGTGCCATTTCTGTGCCAATTCGGATTTTTCGGAGAACGTTTTGTGGACAAAATGTCATAAGGCACCGAGTGCCACCCCGATGGGAACGAGTTCGAGTTGCACAGGAGACATCTATTCGTTGGGTTAATAGGTACCAGGGGTAAAAACCAGAAAACAAAAACAGATTGATCTCCTCTAGACTCAGTGTTTTTTTTTCGAAGCTCTTTTCTAAACTTTAAAAAATAATATTCAAATGTAACCCTACAAAATATGGTTTTGTTTTCTGACTTTCAGATTGTTGGTGGGAACGATGACCCAATCTATTGTCAGGCCCATTTTTTTAAAGCAATGCTATACAGTAAATGCAATGTTTCGTACTCAATCACATTGAAATTAGGAACATCATTGATGAATATTCTTTAGGAATTGCTAGTCCATCCGAACTGCTTTTGTTATTTATAACAGCAACGGTAAGTTTCGGTATGCATCCAACCATATTCATCACATCACCAAGAACTAGAAAGTTAACAGACATGGTTTCGTAGTTTTTGGAATAACCTGAGTTTTCCAAACTGTCCTGCTATCTGAGCTTGCGATCTACAGTCACTACAGTAGACGAAATGAGTTCTTCTGCCACCGTTACCTCATTTAGTTGTCAACACTGGAGAGCTACTTCGGTGCCTAGTGACCTAACTTCCACGTTCTCACAAAAGACCTCTTGGGCACGCTTTGGAAACTATAACGGTTGATTGCGCAATGCAAAAATATTCTCGAATACGTGAACCAACTAAAATACACCGCGATTTTATGGTGGTTATACAACTAAGCCACAAATCGGCCTTCTTGAAAACCACGTGCTTTTTACAGTCGATTTTCAAGAGCACGGATTGAGAGAGCCATAACGCACATAGTAGAAATACAATCGTAGAATCATTTGCTTAGTTATGCTATACAATCGACTGTACTGTATGAAAAGTATCATGTCGTATTTTACCTATTAAAGATGAGAGTGGAAAAACATATGGTGAATTTAAACTTCACCACGGGGCTGATTGTATAATCACCTTTATCCTAGATCTAGGAACACCCTCCTTAGCCGTGCGATAAGATGCGTCGGCTGTTCGGCCACATTGAGAGTTGACGTAAAGTCAGTGTCAACTTCTCTCCACGAGCAGCCTAGATAGCCGTGTGGTGTCGGCAGCTGGTTATCTGGCTAAGAATAACATTACGGATTGCCTGTTCCTGTGGTAAAAGTCCACCATACAGATGACCCCTAATTTTCGGTGTGATGCGGCTTTATGCTTACCGTGCCTACGAATGAATGGTTAGGGGGGTCTAATAAGAACCTAACCGCAAACGGAGCCTGTGAGGCACCAGGGCCCCCTTCACAGTATTTTAGCCCTCGCTTCGCTAACCGGAGCTATGGCGTAGTTGAATTTTTACTTCTCCGAGATAATCGGCTACTCTTATTCAACTTCATCGTGAGGTTAAATAAGAGTAGGGTTATGAATATGTGTTTTAATTAGTTTTCAACAAATTGTCACCTATATGGATTCGCATTATGCGTTTTATACAATGTGCTTGGTGTATGTTACCTATATGGACTCGCATTATGCGTTTTTTCACAGTGTACTCTGTGTCTCGTCCTTGACGTGTGGCTTCGGCTACTCTTGTTCAATGGCTACTCTTGTTCAACGTGAAGTTTAATAAGAATGGGGTTATGAATAAGTGTTTTACTTAGTTTTCAACAAATTGTCACCTATATGGATTCGCATTATGCGTTTTTCACAGTGTACTCTGTTTCTCGTCTTTGACGTTCGGCTTTGGCTACTCTTGTTCATCCTCAACGTGAGTGTGGGGTTAAGAATATGTGTTTTACTTAATTTTTCAACAAACTTCCACCTATATGGATTCGCATTATGCATTTTTTTTACAATGTACTTTGTGTTTGTCACCTATATGGATTCGCATTATGCGCTTTTCACAGTGTACTCTGTGTTTCGTCTTTGACGTTCGGCTTCAGCTACTCTTGTTTAATCTCAACTTGAGGTTGAATAAGGGTGGGATTATTAATATGTTTTTTACTTAGTTTTTCAACAAATTGTCACCTATATGGATTCGCATTATGCGTTTTATACAATGTACTTTGTGTATGTTACCTTTATGGATTTGCATTATGCGTTTTTCACAGTGTACTCTGTGTCTCGTCCTTGACGTTCGGCTTCGGCTACTCTTGTTCAATCTCGAAGTGAGGTTAAATAAGAGTGGGGTTATGAATATGTGTTTTACTTAGTTTTCAACAAATTGTCACCTATATGGATTCGCATTATGCGTTTTTCACAATGTACTTTGTGTATGTTACCTATATGGATTCGCATTATGCGTTTTTCACAGTGTACTCTGTGTCTAGTCCTTGACGTTCGGCTTTGGCTACTCTTGTTCAATCTCAACGTGAGGTTAAATAAGAGTGGGGTTATGGATACGTGTTTTACTTAGTTTTCAACAAATTGTCACCTATGTATATGGATTCGCATTATGCGTTTTTCACAGTGTACTCTGTGTCTCGTCTTTGACGTTCGGCTTTGGCTACTCTTGTTCATCCTCAACGTGAGTGTGGGGTTATGAATATGTGTTTTACTTAGTTTTTCAACAAACTTCCACCTATATGGATTCGCATTATGCATTTTTTTTTACAATGTACTTTGTGATTGTCACCTATATGGATTCGCATTATGTGTTTTTCACAGTGCACTCTGTGTTTCGTCTTCGACGTTCGTCCATTGTTACATCCTCTGTGTTTTTGTGACCTCTCTTTAGTCCCTAGCTGAATGCGTGTGAGTCTACATAATTGGCTTTCCTATAAATGGTTCCGTTCTCCTTTCCAACTTCACTTCCTCTTCCTTTCCCCTTTTCACTTCCTTTTCCGTCAGATAAATGATGAGAAAGGCCAGTGAAGGCGATGGCACAAATCTCCCAAATTGAAGGGAACGTGCCTCCTGAGCCGACGTTCTGATACCTGATACCTGATAATCACCTTTATCATAGATCTAGGAACACCCTCCTTAACCGTGCGATAAGATGCGCGGCTACAAAGCAAGACCCATGCTGAGGGTGGCTGGGATCGACTCCCGGTGCCGGTTTAAGCAATTTCGAGTATGGAAATTGTCTTGACTACCCTGGGCATGAAAGTATCATCGCTTTAGCCTCATGAATTACGAATGCAGCCTCATGATTTACGAATGCAAGTAACTTGGCTTAGAAACCTCACAGTTAATAATACGCCTGACCTTCTTCCTCCTTCTACAGCGTTACGTAATTTTTTAACATCCCCTTAAAGCATGTTAAACTATATGTGAATCGCCACATTCCACGAAATCCTCTCTCTTTTATCAAGTCTTAATAAAATTTGTGAATGCTCCCTTATTTGTGTTTGTGTTTTAATAGCGTGATCTGGTTTTATTGTGTGGAAAAAACTGACACGGTCGTATCACTTATCAGAGTAAATCGAGATCGAACGATGCTTACCAACTAATGCGGTTTTTGTGAAGACACAGACCGAAAATAGTCTCAACATAGCAAAAAACGCCTAATTGTTTATTTTATATCATAATACATGATCATGGTGTATCAAATATATGGGTATTTATCGGTTTAAAAAAAATGTATGCACCACTTGGAATATGATAGAAGCTTACATAACATGTTTAATTATTTATTTTTGGTTTTATTGTTCAATCCGACAATCAGCAATAATTTGTTTTCCAATAGATAAACCTGGCAACAGTGAAGAGATGATTATTTTCTTGTGTATGCACATCTTTGTTTGCGTGTTGACTGGCGTATACGTTGTATTGTTCGGATTGGATGAAGTTGAATGGCGTAGATATTGTACTCACCATTTCACTTATTGCGCTAGTGAATTTGAGTCTTATTGCATTCACAATACGGTCGTCAAATTTGCCTCTAACTTCGATTTTTGGAAAGCAGTTTTCGACAGTTTTTGGGCGTGAAGTGAATTAATTGGTAGTCAAGATTGAAGAAAAATGTGAAACTCAGTTAGTGAATATGTTTTAGGGGTGATAAACTCAATCAAATCAAACTTTGATCCGAACGTTCGAACGTTAGTATGCGTTCGATGAACATATGAATATCGGCCTAGGAAAAACGCAGTTTTCAGCGTTTTTCAGCAATTTCTCAGTAATTTCTGATTTCGATAAGTGAAAAATTAATATGGAAATGCCGTGAATATATTATGATGGAGGGTAAGTACGTGAATAGCCCCAAAATATTGAATTTAGTTCAAAACATTATTAGTATTAGTGCGAATTCGGAAAAATCATTGTCATTATCGGATTGATTACGGTTTATAGAGCCTTAATACATTACATATAAGATCATCAAGTGATTCGAAGACTGTTCTAGGTAAAAGGCCATCAGCCCGAATAAGAAGTGAGAAGCTAGAAGTCAGTTCTTCATTTTTCCTGCTTCTTTCTTCTTTCTTCCTTCCTTGATTCAGCCTTCTCACTTCCTCCTTTCTCACATTACACTTCTAACTTCTCGCCTAGCAGCACACATGTTCCACATAGGTTACTGCAACTCATATTTTTAGTTACAATCAAGTTACTGCAACTATTTTTATCTGAGTTGCGCTGATCGGGTCGATTATCAGTTCTCACTTTTCACTTCTCACTACTCACTCCTTAGTACCAATTTTCCACTATTCACTTCCCATATCTCACATCTTGCTTCTCACTACTCGCATCTTCTTCTCACTTTCCCACTTTTCACTCCTCATTTTTCAATTCATAGTAGCACTATTCACTTCTCACTTCTTATATCTCACTTTTTTCCTCTCACCTCTCATTGCACACTTCACGTCTTACTACTCACTTCTCACAAATTCCTTCTCACTTCTTACTACTCACTACTACCCTGTCACTTCTCACTTCTCATTCGGCCTAATGACCATCGCCCTTATAACCATTCGGTTTATCATATTTAGCCTAGTGACCCTTTCCACTTCTTACTAATAACCATTCGGTCTAATGATCATTTAGCCTAATGTCTATTCGACCTAAAAACCATTCGGTTTATTGACGATTCGACCTATTGATTATTCTGCCTAATGATAATTTAGCATAATGACCATTCCCACTACTCACTCCTCACATTTCACATCTTGCTTGTCGCTTCTCTCGTCTCGCATCTCATTTCTCACTTCTCTTTTGGCCAGATGACCATTCGCCCTAATTTCACTATTTAATCTAATGATCGGTGTAAGGCCATTAGGCCGAAGGTCATTAGGCCGAATGGTCATTGGGCCGAATTAGCAAAAAGGAGCAAAAAGCGAAAAATGAGAAGTTTTTCTTCACCTTACCCCTTCTTCCTTCTCCTTCCTTGCATCTTCCTTCTTCTATTTCTCTTATTTTTCTTTTTTCTTTCTGCATTCTTCTTCCTTTTTTCTTCCTTCATTCTTCTTCTGTCTTTGCTCTTTCTTCTCCCCTTTTCCTTCTTCCTTCTTCCTCTTCCTCCTTTCATTTTTCTTCTTTTCCCCACCCTCCTTCTTTCTACTTTCTTCTCCCTTTTTCTTTCTTCTTCCCAATTTCTTCCTCCTTCTTTTATTCTTCTTTCTATTTCTTCCTATCTTATTGCTTCTTACTTTCTGTTGCTTTTTTCATTCTTTTTGTTTTCTTTTTCTTCCTCCTCAATTATCCTTCTTTCTTCTTTTTTCTTTCTTCTTCATTTGTCCTTCTTCGCCCTTTTCTCCCTTCTACCTTCTTCCTTCCATATTCCATATTCTTCATTCCTCTTCCTTCTTTCTCCTTCCTTCTTTTTTCTTCAGACTTCTTTCTTCTTTCTTCCTTCTTCTTTCTTCCTCTTTTCCTCAGCCTTCTTCGTTCTTCTTTATTCCTTCCTCCTTCCTTTTTCCTACTTCTTCATTCTGTCCTCCTTCCTTTTTCCTTCTTCTTTCTTCCTTCTTCCTTCTACTTTCTTCATTCTTGCTCCTTCCCTCAGCCTTCTTCCTTATTTCTTCTGCCTTTATCCTTCTTACTTTTTCCAATTTTTCCCTAATATTTGTTTTTTTATTTCTTTCCCTCTTCCTTCTTCTTTCCTCTTACTGCTGTCTTCTCTCTTCCTTATTGCTTCTTCCTCCTTTCTTCTTCCTTGTTCCTTCTTGATTCTGTTTTCTTACGTCTTCTTTCTTCCTTCTTGACTCTTCTTCCTTCATCCTTCCTTCTTCGTACTTCTTTCTTCCTTTTTTCTTCTTCCGTCTTCTTGCTTCCATCCTACGTCTTCCTTTTTACTTCTTCCTTCTTCCTTCTTCCTTCTTCTCTCTTTCTTCTTCCTACTCCCTCCTTCCTTTTTTATTCTTCCTCCTTCCTCCTTCCTTCTTCCTTCTTCCTTCTTTCTTCTTCCTTCTTCCTTCTTTCTTCTTCCTTCTTCCTTCTTCCTTCTTCCTTCTTCCTTCTTCCTTCTTCCTTCTTCCTTCTTCCTTCTTCCTTCTTTCTTCTTCCTTCTTACTTCTTCCTTCTTACGTCCTCCTCCTTTTTCCTTTTCTTCTTCCTTCTTCCTTCTTACTTTTTCTTCCATTCGGCCTAGTGACTTTTCCGCTTAATCATCAATTGGCCTAATGACCATTCTCACTTCTCTCATTTATCATTAGGCCTAATGACTATTCGATCTTATGATCATTCGGCTTAATGTTCATTTGGTGTAATAGTCATTTGATCTAATAACCATTCGGCCTAATGACCATTCAACCTAATGATCATTCGGCCTATTGCATATTACTCACTTCACATCTTACTTCTCACTACTCATTCCTCATTTCTCACTACTCTTATCCAACTTCTCGTTATTCATCTGTCATTTCACACTGCTCATTCGGCCTAATAACCATCGATTTATTAATCATTCATGCCTAATGACCATTCTCCATTCTCACTACTCACTTCTCACATTCCACTACTCACTTCTCGTCTCTCTTTACTCACTGACCACTTCTCTTTTGGCCTTATAATCATTCGGTCTAATGGTTATTCGACTCAAATGGCCATTCATCCTAATGACAATTCAGCCTAACGATCATTCGACCAAATGACTCAGCATCGTTTGTGAATCTAGAGTGCTTTGAGAGAAGGTCGTATGTGCAAAACAAATAATGCGTTCAGAAGTTACCCTGAATTCTTTATCTTCTAAGACCCCTTCCACATCGTCCACTTTTTTAATATATGAGGAATATGTCCACTCAGGTCCACTCATTATGTTAACCATACTCAACTCTAGATATTTTTTTTTTGAGGAGGCAGTTTTAGCAGTTAATAAAAACAGCAGTAACTTAGTTGCGTGAGTAATAAAAAGAACAAAATACCTATGTAAATTTTCGAAAAAAATCTTCAGTAAGCCTAATTCATTTATGGTTTTTATTGTTTTATTATTTATTCCTTATTACCCGCAATTCTTTACCGTTCAGAGATACTTTTTAAACATATTTGTAATGCTTTCATTTCATAAACTAACTCAAATAAACCCTACCAATAAACAATATCGGCAAACAGTACTGCTGTGAGTGATTCGGCAATGCATTGGCAGTCAATCAAGAACCGATGACGGCTTCGAATGGTTTTGACAGAAAACTACAACCGGATAGCATTGACACTCCGTTGGCGTTGAATCTTAAAAAAAAACTTCATCAATAGCGAACATAGATAGTAGATACATTGAGGTACATATTTTCATATTCAACAAAAAGCCTTGCACTACACTTTGGCGAACAAAACTTGTGCAATATTGCCACCGAAGACGTCATCACGAACGAAAACAGGTCACCGGATAAAATGAAACTATTTGTGTATAAATTGTGTGCACATCTTGAGGAAAATATTAGCAACAAATTTTACGATCCATGACTTTCAGCATTGTGGGTCGACTTGATCCAGTGTGGGATGGTTTTATAATTCGAAAGTATTTACTGCACAACTAGTCTGTCGCGTAAACGCAACTAATCTCTAATTGAAACAAATAGGTCTATTCAATATCGTCAATCCGCGCGTATAACTCTCAGCACGACGTTTAACGAAATGCAATATTGAGTGCGCACCTACGAAGGAAGCGACTAGTGGAATTAAAGGTGTGTCCTGCTCGCCCTAGGGTTGACCAATATTCTTGGTTTAAGCTTATAATCTTCTTACAGCAAACCCACCGCTCAAATCCAAAACAACATCCCTAATATAGCTTCGCAGATGTAACACTTTCTGGTGCGATCTATTTCTGCATTGCGGTGGCGGCAGCCAACCATTCACAAGCGACGGATAAAATACAGGACTAAACTGTCTCACCGCGGTCGTAAAGTAGCTATCGAAGGACCGCACACGGCAACATTCCTTCAAATGCCAACGTCGACGACCGACCGAGACGGGGCTCGCACGGGTGGACTGTTGGTGAAACTGTTTTCGTACTGTTGTGCGCACAAAACGGTTCAATTTAATTTGCGTTTTACTACTTTAACATGACACCTAACTGCTAACTATTTTGCGCGCGAAACTTTTTTATGGTCGCCATAACTTTGAACGCTTTCCCATAGAGATGACGATGAAGTTCGTTATTGAGTTCAGTTGGGCTGATTGTGCGGAGTCGTGCCAGGGCAAGGGATGTGTGACGCGCCTCGACCGCGAGACCGATACAACTATTCTCGAAAGGTGCCCTATTGAATGCGAACGCACTGAATCTGGCTGCCATAGAGATCTGAACTATAACAGTCGGTGGTGTGGTCTCCTGTAGACAAATAAGATTAATTCCAATAAAAGAAGATTAGTTACAAAGTAGAAGCCCCATCTAATGGGTGCAATTTACGCGTGTTCAATCCATATATACTGGCGGGCAGGCCATTACGTGTATTTACGCGTAATCCCTAATGGCCTTTGATGCTGTAGAACCACGGTTTAGTTGCTTTGAAAAATTGCTTTGATCTGGCTTGTATTAATCAATGTAACATTTATTGGGGGTTAGACCTGGTGCAAATCGATTGTGATTAATAGATTCGCGTAGAGCTCGGTATGAGTAAGATTAGGTTGCTTAATATGATATGCATAATACAAAGTAATCCTAAATTTTATTGCACTTGAATGGTAAACAAGTTTGAAAAATAAAATAGAATGCCGTGAGTGGTTCAACTCCATAAAAATTAATTTACCATACAAAAAGTCAATTCAATTCTTCAATAATGAATAAGTAAAAAGGTAAATTTTAATTGGAATGGAACAGTTCTCTTTGGGACCATTCAAACAATGCATAACGCTTAAAAGGAGGGGTGCATTGTTTCAAGTGTGATGATCCATACAAAAGTTTTAGAAGCTTCATACAAGTTAGAATGTTAGGGGAGAGGAGGGATTTAAACTGGCATTTTATTGCGTAAAGTAATTAATGGATCTTCCCTTAAAAAAAAGTTGGAACAAATCGGTTGCCCCAGGATATTTATTTATTTATTTATTTTCAGACAAAGGCCGGAGTATCCTGTGCAGTGCATAAAAGTTTTCTTCCTTCAACTCGGTCCATGGCTACACGTCACCAACCACGCAATCTGCGGAGGGTCCGCAAATCGTCTTCCACCTGGTCGATCCACCTTGCTCGCTGTGCACCTCGCCTTCTCGTTCCCGTCGGATCGTTGTCGAGAACCATTTTCATCGGATTACTGTCCGACATTCTGGCTACGTTCCCGGCCCACCGCAGCCTTCCGATTTTGGCGGTGTGAACGATGGATGGCTCTCCCAACAGCTGATGCAACTCATTTGCCTCCTCCACGTACCGTCCGCCATCTGCACCCCACCATAGATGGTACGCAGCACTTTCCTTTCGAAAACTCCCAGTGCACGTTGGTCCTCCACGAGCATTGTTCGGGTCTCGTGCCCGTAGAGAACTACCGGTCTAATATGCGTTTTGTAGATAGTCAGTTTGGTACGGCGCCGAACTCTATTCGGTCCCCAAGCAGCACAACTTGTTTCACTACTAAACATTTCACTGTGTTGCAACTATTCGGAAAGAAACAATCTTTGCGTATGTGCCATCAAATATAACTCTCTTGCAATGTAAAAAGCGCAAGAGGTGGAGTCTACGGAAACATCCTTCGATTGCAGTAAAAATGCAATAATGTTGCAAAATACTACAGCTGAAATTTTTTTTTTTTAAATATAAAACTGGATTCGATTTATGGATCTTGTAAGTGATAGTCTTTCACTTTACCACAGCACCATTCAATACTTCGAAGGGACTGCATGTTGAGTCACCACAAAAACCATACGATTATGATGTTTTGTACTCGGGTTTTCTGTTACTTAATTGCACCCTCACCGGAAAAAATATGAGTTGTCAAAACGTTGAACGATGCTAGATTAAACATGAAGACACATTTAACTTATCTGCAACTTAATTCAAACAAACAATTAAATTTTGAAAGACGCATTGAAGCTACATGTTAAAAATATGCAACTTGATAATTTTGTTTCGTGTTTGCAACATTACGTACAGTATTCCTTGTTTGTTTGTTTCCAAATGTCAAACACGTACTGCATTGCAATTTTATTGAAACATTGATCACAATTCGAACGTTTTTGACATCTTGATGCAACTTTTACGTGCTTTGATGTTTTTCCAATGCCTTTAAAGGTTCCCCCAAACACACGCGACGAGACAATCGCGACGCGATTCTATCGCTTGGCGACTGCGATTCTGTCGCCATTGGTATGGAAGGCTACATGGAACATTGCCTGCAGCGACCCAACGATAGAATCGCGGCGACTAGCTGTCGCCGTCGCGGCGATGAAATCGCTTAGGTCTGGGGGAGCCTTAATGGAACTGAATAGAAACAAGGTGCTTTTTGGAAGATGTTGCGTGTGCTACTTGGGAAAGACAAAAAGAAAAAAAAAACCTTTTAATTTAGTTTTTGTTTTAGTAATCACATATTTAAGGGACAAATATCAGCAGTAGTACAACACGCGTCGAAGTCGAACGTCGCGGCTTAACATTAGGGGGCTTCAAGACGGTAGACTAGCCCAAAGATACGCGCAGCAGCTGGAAGTGGCACTTCCAACGAAAGAGCAGCTAGGCACAGCGTCTCTTGAAGTTGGCTGGAGAGTTATTCAATCCGCCATTGGTTGCAACGCAACCGCTGCACTTGGCGCGGTGCCCCCGGATCAGAGAAACGACTGGTATGACGGCGAATGTGAGTTGTTAGAGGAAGAAAAGAATACAGCATGGACGAGATTACTGCAACACCGCACGAGGGCGAACGAGGAACGATATAAACGGGCGCGGAACAGACAAAACTCGATTTTTCGGAGGAAAAACGCCAGCAGGAAGATCGAGACCGTGAAGAGACGTAGCAACTGTACCACCCTAATAACATACGAAAGTTCTATGAGAAGTTGTACCGTTCACGTAAGGGCCACGTACCACAGCCTGATATCTGTAAGGACATAAACGGGAACCTTCTTACGAACGAGCGTGAGGTGATCCAAAGGTGGGAGGAGGAAATTTTGCCGCAGGAGTGGATGGAAGGTGTCGTGTGTGCCATCTAAAAAGGGGCGATAAGCTGGATTGTTGCAACTACCGTGGAATCACATTGCTGAACGCCGCCTACAAGGTACTCTCCCAGCTTTTATGTCGTCGACTAGCACCAATTGCAAGAGAGTTCGTGGGGCAGTACCAGGCGGGTTTTATGGGTAAACGCTCCGCCACGGACTAGGACTAGTTCGCCATTCGCCAAGTATTGCAGAAATGCCGCGAATACTACGTGCCTATTCATCCTCTATTCATCGACTTCAAAGCTGCATATGATACAATCACTTTGGTCCAGCTATGGCAGTTAATGCACGAACACGGATTTCCGGATAAACTGACACGGTTGATCAAGGCGACGATGACGATCGGGTGATGTGCGTAGTTCGAGTTTCAGGAACATTCTCGAGTCCCTTCGAAACGCGCAGAGGGTTACGGCAAGGTGATGGTCTTCCGTGTCTGTTCGGACAAGGATTGACACGAGTGGTACGATTTTCACGAAGTCCGTCCAGTTATTTGGTTCGCCGACGACATTGATATCATGGCACGTAACGTTGAGAGAGTGGAGGAAGCCTACATCAGACTGAAAAGCGAAACTAAACGGATTGGACTAGTCATCAACACGTCGAAGACGAAGTGCATGATATGAAGAGGCTCAAGATAGGTTAGTGTAAGCCACCCACCACGAGTTTCTATCGGAGGTGACGAAATCGAGGTGGTTGAAGAACTCGTGTACTTGGGCTCACTAGTGACTGCCGAAAATGATACCAGCAGAGGAATTCGGAGACGCATCATGGCAGGAAATCGTACGTACTATGGACTCCGCAAAACGCTCCGATAGCCTCGTCCGTTTTGATGACTAGGGCATCGCCCCTGGAGCGATTGGCGCCTACCCTAGACTTCTTGCTACTCTCATTCGCCTGGGCCTTCTTTTCGGCCCTTGACGTCTTTGGTTTCCTCTTGTTCTTGACCAGGGTCCAGGAGGCGTCATCCCCCTCTATTTCCCTCGTCTGGGGCGGCTGAGAGCTCTCAGCCTGCTGTAAAACCCCTAACCACCGTCTTTCCTGGGTGGATGGACCTTTCCAGGTCCTTCCTCCTCCGGTTTTGGAGGTACCTGGCCGGGGTTCAGCTTCCCAGCCCCACTACCCTTGTTCGGGGTAGTAACCCTCCGCGTTTTGGAGCGGCCCCCAGGGAGCTCATCCCCTGGAGACTGTCTCCCCCGTTTTTGTGTCTGCTCCGTTGGAGCAGTCACCCCCGACGTGCCCGCGAATACTTGAGCCTCAGTCTGGGTAGACTTTGACACTACCGTCTTCGCTGACACGCCCTCGGCCTCAGTCTGGGTAGACCTCGACTCCACAGATTTCGCGGGTTTGCACTTGGCCGTCCCGACCGCCGTTTCCAGCTTGGCGTCCAACATCGACTTTCGAAGTTTAGGCAAGCTCCTCTTGAGTTCCTTACTGATATTATGCTTCGATGACGCAAAGTCGACGATGGTTTCCAGCTGTTCCGTCGCCACCTCGAAGGCCGAAAGCCAAACGCGTTTGCGGTTCATCGCTTTCACAAGCCATGGGCCGTCTATAACCTCTACCGGTGGTGCATGGGAGATGGTTAAGTGACCCACGCTGGCGCTGCGCACTGAGCTGCCGACTATTGCCTCTGGCCTTCTAGGCGGAGACCTGAACAACCCACCTCTTGCGAAGGGGTTGTCGCCTACACTACTACTACTAGTTGAAGAATTGCCTTAGTTTCCATTTTGGTCCCACGAGTTGCTCGGGTAAAGAGGTCCACCACGCCAGAGCCCAGCATGACGCGGTAAGGGACAACTACTGTGGAGGGTGCCCAGATACCCCACAGGCTCCGTTAAAGGCCTAGCTTATTATTTCACCCCCCTGGCCATGCATCCCCTCGGCACGGGTTGCTTATCGCCTTAGGATTAGGAGTTAGGGACGATGGTCCCTTTGGTCGCACCCCCTCACTCTAGCTGATGTCAGAAGGACAACAGTGCCCAGGCTGCACTACCAGCTAAGTACAAAACCCTTAGCTGGCGGTCGATTGTCATCGGAAGACCCGTGGAAGCGTGAGATTGAAACTTGTGAGGACCAGAGCTGTGTAGGTCGCTCCTACCCAGTTGTCAACTCACCATTTCGCAGCCCTATACATGTGCGTATGTTTTTTTTTTATAGAGGGATGAAGGCAAATCTGCATACAGACACCTGAAATTATCACTCAGGGAGTGGGGTTGACGCGTTAGGCAGAAGGCCAAACCGCCGAACCCACTAAACCCACCCAAGTAACAGAAGGTTACTTGAGTTACCCTCTCCCCTAATACCCTGAACCCCCCGGGACTACCTTCCAGTATTACTTCTGGGAGATAGGCAGTACTAAATGTACTCCTCCCAAAATGGCACGTTTCACGGCGCCTCTCTTCGATGTTCTATTTACTTCTGAGCCATTTGGCGCCCTTGTTTGTACCAGTAAGCACACAAAATTCTTGAGCCCTTTATCTTTTCCTCGTGCCATTCATCACCATCTCCTTTTCGAGCCATTTAGCTTCCAACGTGGTCGCACTCTACTCAGATAATACCCGGCGGCGGATCTATCCTACTCCGACGGGGAGTCCCCCAGCGGCGGAAGCTCCCCCGAAACCGACGACCCACATCCGTGGAAGGCTGTTTCGTTATCAACACCACTAATACACCTGGTCAGCAGGTCCTATGCACTTTCTCACGTCAACGGGTTACCGGACGAGTGCCGAAGTCGATCCAGAGATTCCGGGTGGAGCATAGCGTCCGGTTCAATGGTGCCTCGACGACCCGAAAGCGGCCCTTCAACGCGTCGCGATCTACTCGACCTAGTCCCCGGCGATGGATCTGGCCTACACCGACGAAAAAATTCCCGGCGGTGGAATCTCCCCCGGATCTGTTCTCCCTTGTTAATGAGCCATTCAGCTCCTAGCCTGATATAGGTCTAATCATAGTCTTTTAACAACATTCTCGTGCCATTCATCATCATCTATCAACGTTGAGCCAATTAGCTCCCAGTTCCGTCGCGGACTACTCAGATGATCCCCGGCGGCGGATCTATCCTACTCCGTCAGGGAGTTCCCCGGCGAAGGATTTTCCCTCGAAACCGACGACCCGCTTCCGTGGAAGGCTGTTGCGTACTCTGAACTACTCTTAACATCTAATTTGTCTTCTCCAATCTTCAGTCCTTTCTCACTTCAGCGAGTGACCGGTCGAGTGCCGAAGTCTATCCAGAGATTCCGGGTGGGGCATAACGTCCGGTTCAATGGCGCCTCGACGACCCGAAACCGGTACTCTTACGCGTCACGGTCTACTCGGCTTAGTACCCGACGGTGGTTCTAGCTTACACCGACGCACCTCCCCGGCGGCGAAAGTTATTACGAGATTGATAATCAATAACCTTGAGCCATTAAGCTCCCAGCTTAATCGCGGACTACTCGAATAGTCCCCAGCGGCGGATCTATCCTTTTCCTACAAGAGGCTCCCGACAGTGGAACCTCCCCAGTTACCGATTGTATCACTCTCTCCCTATCTTCGAGTGGTCGCTGTCGCTGTCAATTCATTCGCTGGTCCCGTCTCCAAGTTCTTTGCAACTCCGTAAGAATGTGCGATACTACATTTTTGACGACATCCCAAGTGGCTTCATCGCGACACATCTCACCGACTATGTTCTCCACGCTCAAAGCTGATATTTCTCTTCGTATGGTCTCGAACCTAGGGCATTCGAATAGGACGTGTTCAGGCGTTTCCTCCGCATCCTCGCACACCGGGCAGCATGGTGAACGTGCGTGACCAAAGCGATGTAGATACTTCCTAAAACATCCGTGTCCCGACAGGAACTGCGTCAGATGAAAATCTATTTCGCCGTGCTTTCTGTTTACCCAACTCGTCAAGTTTGGAATGAGGCGGTGGGTCCACCTTCCTTTGTCCGAGTTGCCATCATGTTGCCATTTGGCCCTTGATTCTATTCTCACTGTTTTTCTCACACCTCTAATGTCCCTCCTTCTTCTCGTAGCACTCAATATCCTCAGCCAGCATTATGCCGACGGGAATCATCCCGGCGATCACACATACTGCCTCCGACGATATAGTCCTATACTGCCGTAATCTGGCAAAGTGACGTATACGCCATTTTCCAAAAATGGTGTTAACGAGTAGTATACATCGTACACTTTAACAGAAAAATGGAAAACATGTATTTTGTAAAATGGCCCATACGTCACTTTTTCAGATTACGGCAGTATAGGCGCTAGCGACTCTCATAGCCATGAGCCGATACACTCTTTTTAGCTTTGCCTGGTTGCGCTTGGTTTTTAGCGCATTACCCCAGGCGAGGACACCATACCTCAAGATCGATGATGATACGCTTGCCAAAAGCCGCCTTCTACTACTCCTCGGACCCCTAACATTTGGCATGATTCGGGCTAACGCTGTGGTTGCCTTCGCAGCCTTCGCGCAGGCATAGTCAACGTGGCTATTAAAATTTAACCGATCGTCTATCATGACCCCCAGGTGTTTCAGTGAACGCTGAGACCAAATTACGTGCCCTTCGACAGAAATGTTCACCCTCTGTGCGGCTTTGCAGTTACTCACCAATACAACCTCTGTTTTGTGGTGGGCAAATTGTAAACTGACACTAGCCATCCAGTTTTCGATTATATCGATCGTTTCAGCTGCCAGCATTCCCACCTCCTCTAGATTCTCACCCGTTATCGACAAGACAACGTCATCGGCAAATCCAACGATCACGACTCCTTTGGGCAGCTTCAGCGTTAGTATTCCATTGTACATCGTATTCCAAATAATGGGTCCGAGTATAGAACCTTGTGGCACTCCTGCCGTGACCCTGATCAACCTTTGCCCGATCACTTGTCATAAGACGAGTTAATACAATCCCATTGAATTCCACCACTTAATTGTATCTTGACAGATACGTATTTCGACCTCAACAGTAAGGCCGTCTTCAGTGTCTCGTACTTGACTCGACTTTGCCCGATGTTTGTTTCGTAAGTCAGGACACGATTCTCGAAATAGCTCTTTTAAATCCTGCATAAGTACGCCGGGACACGCATACTATGCAGTACTACGGCGATGGCCTTCCAAGTTCCAGCTAGCGCAGTTGAACCTCTCCTTTTTTGCTTAAAGGCCATCTCGGCCCTCTGAATGACGGCTTGGATTGCGTCTACCGTCGATGTACCCTTTCGGAATCCGAACTGCATATTCGATAGACCACACTCGCCTTCTGTGTACTTTGAGCCTGTTGAGAATAAGCCGTTCCAAGAGTTTTCCGAGGGTGTCCAACAAGCAAATGGGTCCGTACGATGTTGGATCCCCGGGCGGTTTTCCTGGTTATGGCAACAGCACCAGCTTCTGTATCTTCCATGTATCTGGAAAATTGCCTTCTTCCAGGAATTTTTGCATTACCGTCTTAAACATGTCAGGGAACGCCAGTAGATCAGTTCAGTAATGTATGTATGTATGTACACATGTATGTGTGTATGAATGTGTGTATGTATGTGCGCTAAAAGTCTCCCCAATTTTTCTGGCACTTATCCTTAACCGACGCAGAATCCTGTTCCATTGTTTCCTATTGCAAATAAGCCGAATCGGACTATAGTTCTGATGGTTATGGCCAAAATATTTTCCTATCAAAGGTGCATAAAAATTACTCACTCGAAAGAAAGGAGAAAGACACCATCACCGCTAGGTGGATTAATCTAGGTTTTGTAATAGTAATTTCAACTGAAGTTTCTATAGCGTGAATCTTTTAGTCTGCAAAATACCTCCAATCCATTGTAGCAAAGAAAGCAATATTCTAAGCATTTACCGTCCAAGGGCACCCTTAAGCATTTACCAACAGTTAGTTTTTCTTCAGATCTGGATTTCCGAACACCACCACAACCATTTCCATGCACTTTCCTTGTCACGAGATATCAGTAGTTGCAGAAGTAGGCATAATGGTAGCAACCACACGCCAAAGCTTATCCATCCTTTAAATTAATCGACACTCTTTTCGTGTCGTGACTAGATTGGAATTCATTTATAGCCGGGTCCGGTGCTTATCGTTGCCACATTTATATTCTTCGCAGCTTCCACGGTGTGTCTCTGGCCTTTGGTCGCCCGGCTTCGACTGCTCCGGCCACACTCCCAGCCAGCGTCCATGCTAGATGGGAGGCTGGGATGAAAGAAGGCGCGAAAGAGGTATTTAAACGATATGTCACCGCACAACCTCTGCCCGTTGCCTAAGACACTGGCGACAAATTCAATCTCTGATACGAAAGAGGATCACCGTCGCAGCGCGGGCAGACCTACGGGAGGGTAACAGGGATGGGACAGACGACGAACGAAACAACTTTGAGAGGGATCAATGGTATACGAAAGGTGGGAATCAACACGACCCTTGGTATCGTTTGACAACGAATAAACGTTCTGTCAACAGCTTAAGATTAATTCGAATACAATATAGAATGTTTTGAATAAATGAGATAAATTGTTTCATTTTTCCAGTTTATCGAAGATGAACAAGTTTGAAATGCATCAAATTTCTACCATTTATCACTTAAATGTAATGCTACAAATGTCATTATTTATTAATGCATTAATTATGAATCGCCTAAAAGTCTCAGAGTTAAAATTATCAACCAAATCTGTTGATAATGAAGAAAATCGTTTTTTCGTATGATTTATAATTTCTGTTTATCGAATATGTAAACCATAGAGCGGATTATTTTGATACTGTGATAAAATATCGATCTATTCAGGTTTATTAATTTTGCACGTGAATTTCATTCTTTTTTATCAAAACTACCCTTAAACGTTTGCCACGTATCTATGAAAATGTTTTTTTAGGTGGTAGTATAAGAAGCAGACATTCTTTTAATCATTAGCTCCTTGTCCAACAAAGAAGATTTGCCATCGATTATCTTCCCCTTTGAGAGATGCGACATTTCATTATCATGTCGAGTCACATTCCAGTTGACCCATTCCCATAGTCTATTCTGCCAAACCAACTGATAACGCCTCAAGCCCGGAACAAAATCGGCGCTTTTCCCACACTTTGTCCATTCCCAGCATGGATGCCACACATTTCTCCTGCTTTTTTAACGAGTAGTTCAAATGCTAATTGCAAAAGTGAGATGTTACGGTCGCTAACGAGACACGCGTGTTCACGGTTCGGTTTTGAATTTCCAACACCGCACCAGCCCACAATACGCGGTGGGATGCATATTTCGTCAAGCTGTTTAAAACAGTACATCAGTCCAAAAATGTTGTAATTACCCAAACTCCCATCAATTATATTACTGGATAAATATTGAGAAAGGATAACTACCTTTTCTTTGAAACCTCTTTGATACTAATAAAATATTCTAATAATATTAAAAAAATGCTGTATTACCGAAGTACTGAGTATTAAAGTTGTAGAAATATATAAATAAATAATCCATATACTGTCGCTGGATCCCATATTTACCAACTAGATCCAATAATTACTCATCTGTGACCGAAAAAAAAAACATCGATGGTATTCCGTGTAGTGCCGTCCTACACTGTAACCATATGTGTCGATCGCCCGACATACGTTCGTGCATCCAATGAGCATCAACCCTTCCCCCTTCGAGGAGCCTTTTGACGTCTCCAATGGCAGTGCAGTGCAGTATGGCGGTGCTGGTGACCGGGCGGGTGAAATATGGCTCAGTTTGGCTGTTGGCTTTGGCGAAACCCCCGGCGGCGGGACCAGGGGACAAAATTTCTGTCGAACAGGTTGTTCACGACTCAAATACCACTTGACTGTTTTGCCAGAACCGAGCGCTGGCGCACCATAATGATGTTTCCGAAAATAAATTATGTTTATTTGGATGCGCTTCGTGATGCCAACAGTGAAAGTGTGAGGTTCCACCGGAGGAGGCCCTTCTCCTCGCCGTAATTTATTGCTTATTAATTTATCAGACTAGGCTAGTTGGGCCAACTAAGGTATTATAAGTAGAGAGCACTCGCTCGGTAGGTTGCTGTTTACAACTTCACACTTCTTTTCGATTTGGCAGGTATTGGCAACATTTCGCACGCGGAGGGTCACGTCTACGTCGTGAGAATGGCAAAACCATTCGCAAATTATGATAAATGGCTTTCGGATTTTAAGACAGCCAAGATTGAGCACTAGGCAAGAAAAGGATTTTGGAAATTATAGATCATGGGGACATGGATAACAAGCAACAATTGATTTAATTTTTTTTTATTAAATATTCGATTTCAACAACATTGTAGAAATTTAAGATGCTGATGATTACGTTAATTGAGACGCCGAAATTCTTTTAGTTTTCTTTCCTGGAGTTCCTGGTTCAGTTCACTGGAGGTGTTCCGATGGTATGTTAGAAATACATTTTACCACTGCCTCCTAGGATAATTATCAAAATAAGATATGGCGCCAACAAAAAAATATTAATTTTTCCGCCCAAGTTTGATTTGGCAGATTTGGAGATCCAAGTGTGCCATGGTTATGAACGCACGTGTTGTTGTTTTCGCGTCGGTTTGCCAATTTTTCTGCATTTTGTGAGATTCGGCGGGTGGTGTTTCGGGCTACGCCACCCAGCAGGATAGTGATTTTCTCGTGTGTTTATTGGATACCGTGGAAAGTGATAACGACTGTAAAATGTCCTTATATGCGTGTAAACTCTTTATGTAAAAAATGATACGCAACAAAGTCAAAGTACTGTTCCTGCTGGCTTTGAACTTTGTGGATGCAGATGTTAATCTGGTGAGCAAGTTTCATGTTGGTTTTTAACGTGCTTCAATGTTGAGTCGTAAGTTGTATTGGGTATAGTTTTTACACTATTTTTAGGAGTGTGGTGACCGAAAGTCATTTAGTTTGTTTAGTCTGTTTAGTTTCGTCTTTTTACTATAACTAAACTTTTCTTATTTTCTGAGTGATCGATTATTAGCACGGGCAATGCCCTTACTAATAATGTGATCAAGAAATGTAAATGTACAAACATGGTTAGTGTACTATTACTGTTGGGAAAATGGTAAGTAATTTTTGATAAATCATAAATGCTCTTTTTTATATTGATTAATTTTATTACTAAATACGCGCCAGGATCAGAAAGTTAAATTTTGGTCCAGGAAGTGTGAATGCACTTCAGATATCCTTATGATATGTGGGTGTAATCACGCGGGGCTTATTGCAAACGACTATAGCTTCGGAATGCTTGCGTTCTTGAAATGGGCTATAGGAGTTACAATAGAGCTATCACCTTCTAGCTCCCGGATCTAAGATTCTTGCAATTATATTAAATTTTGATAGTTGCACGAATATTCTATCCATAATGCCACTGCCAGACAGTGGGAGTTAGATTGTAATAACACACACACACATAACACACAAGTTTGATTTGGCAGATTTAGTTGATCGTGAATCGTATCGGATATCCCTCAATCCCATAACAGAGAATATCCTTAAACAAATCTGTGTGTGGATTGATATGAAAAGATTCCCGTTTCCCTTGTAGGGGAAGTGGGGGTAGCACGCCCATAGGGGTTAAAACGCGCCACCCCTGAATAAGGTTAAATATCCCCATTTTGATTATTTTCAATAGTCTATACCATAAAGCAATGAAAAATATTGCCATTGGATACATATATTTCATGATTTTTCTCTAGTTATACATGAAAAACTCGAAAAAACGATTTTTGCGTGTTTTGATGCAATTCTAGCTCGGTGGAATTTAGTCTTTCTGTCGCTGTTATACATTGATAAATTAATAATTGAGCCATGAGCCATGCTGCTTACTCGTGTTCTTTATGTTCCACACGAAATCGTCGTCAAAAATGGTTTTAAAACGATTTTATGGGCCTTCAAACGGGGCATTACGCCCATGCTCATTTCGTATGACCGAAACAGCTGAAACATTCGGTTAATTGCCTTAATGTAGGCAATTAAAATGAAAATCAGTACGATAAGCACATGCGCGTTTTAACCCATCCACTGGCGCATCTCACCCCGCATGGTTTCAAAATCATTTTTTCGGGTGCTTTTTAAAAATCAAATTTCTGTGCAATAAAATGGACAATTAGATATCTGTTATCGGTAGTCAGTCGCAGATATGCTGTTCTTCAGTATGCGCTGATGAAAACTGGCTGAAATGGTGGTTTTCATTGATAAAAATGGCATTTTCCTTAACGTGGGCGTCCTACCCCCAGTTCCCCTACGAACAAAATATCACAAGTCAGTCAAAAAGCCGCTTGGTGCGTTTTGGCAGAATCCCGGCCAATAAGAATTAGAGATAAAAACCCAACTTAGTTCACCGTGTAGTGATACTGCCTTTCTCGTGTTTAGCCGTGACACCAACCTTATATAGTACGATGCACTAGTTTCTTCATAACTTTTTAACACAATGACCGATCGTTTTAAATTCAATATTATTCAACTAGGATTTGCCCTCTGGCAGAGGCCCTCTTCTTCTCCGACATCACGAACGTCCGCACTTACTGCAGTGCAAATATTGAATCCGACCACTACCTCATTGCAGTATGCCTGCGCTCAAAACTCTCGACGGTGTACAACACGCATCGGAGTCGGACGCCGCGGCTCAACATTGGGCGGCTACAAGACGGTAGACTAGCCCAAGAATACGCGCAGCAGCTGGAAGTGGCACTCCCAACGGAAGAGCTGCTAGGCGCAGCATCTCTTGTAGATGGCTGAAGAGATATTCGATCCGCCATTGGTAGCACCGCAACCGCTGCACTTGGCACGGTGCCCCCGGATCAGAGAAACGACTGGTATGACGGCGAATGTGAGCTGTTAGTAGAAGAGAAGAATGCAGCATGGGCGAGATAAACGATATAAACGGGCGCGGAACAGACAAAGCTCGATTTTCCGGAGGAAAAAGCGCCAGCAGGAAGATCGAGACCGTGAAGAGACGGAGCAACTGTACCGCGCTAATAACACACGAAAGTTCTATGAGAAGTTAAACCGTTCACGTAAGGGCCACGTGCCACAGCCTGATATGTGTAAGGACATAAACGGGAACCTTCTTACGAACGAGCGTGAGGTGATCCAAAGGTGGCGGCAGCACTACGAAGAACACTTGAATGGCGATGTAGCAGACGAGGATGGCGGTTTGGTAATGGGGGATCTCCAGGAAATCCAGGAGGAAGTTAGCCGGCTGAAGAAGAACAAAGCCCCTGGGGTTGACCAACTACCAGGAGAGCTATTTAAACACGGTGGTGAGGCACTGGCTAGAGCGCTGCACTGGGTCATTACCAAGATTTGGGAGGAGGAAGTTTGGCCGCAGAAGTGGATGGAAGGTGTCGTGTGTCCCATAATAGTAGCGAGAAGTGAGAAATGAGGAGTAAGAAGTCAGACGTATTACTTCTCACTCTTCATTTTTCTCTTCTCACTGTAAAAAGTGAGAAGCACGAAGACGTCTCACAAGAAGAGAAAAATGAAGTGTGAGTAGTAAGACGTCTCTCTTCCCATTCTTAATTTCTCACTTTTCAAACGACTCTTTCGGCCAAATGACTTTTTCGGACAAATGACCATGTCGGCCTAATAACCCTTTCGGCCAAATGCCCCTATCGGCCAAACGACCCTTTCGGCCAAACGACCCTTTTAGCCAAATGAACCTTTCGGCCAAACGACCCTTTCGGCTTAATGACCCAAACTTTTGGCCGATGAATACCATTCAAATTAGCAACTATTTTGATTTTTTTTAAATAAAACTAAATTTATTCGTCGAAATTTTATAAATGTTTTTCAAAGATGATTAAAATAAGGTTCCAATTCCACTTTTTTTTATTTTGTAGGCTCAATTTTGAGCTAAATTAACATACTTTCACAACATAAATTGAGAAAAATGTGTATCTCAAGATAATATGTTGGTAGATAAAAATTTAAAAAATTGTTCGTTTCAAATACCTACGATGCAAGATCTGCTTATAATCTTTGCGCTGAGCTAACGATACCCGAAATCGGATATAAGAAGGCTAAAATAAGGCCAAAAACTTTTGCCTATATTTTTCGAGGGTGAATCCAAACTTTTGGCCGGGAGTGTACGCCCGCGTCTTTATGTTTCACACGCTGATTAGTTTTCACTTTTGTTCTCTGTGTACGTTTTGGGGGACCTAGCAACATTGTCGGTCAGATTTCCATTTCACTAAAACAATTGATTTAGAACTAGAATGGGATGTTAGAAAGTTAAAAAGCAGACCTGGCTGCTGGCTGAGCCAGTTAAGGGTCCCTCGAGTATTTGGCACGAAAATGCCCAAAGGCGATACCAGTTTTTTTTACATCATGTGATGTCAGCTACCGATGAGAGCTTGAGCCCCACCGATCCGATCAACGCCCAATGCCCATTGATTTAAAGTTAGAGCATTTTTTCCGATATCTTCTGTCTTTCCTCTACTTTTCAACAGAAAATGAAGTCTACAAAAAGTAAAGCTTCCTATTATATTCTTCCAATTGGAAAACAAAATGTAGCCAACGTAATAGAGTCAGTCGAGATAATGGCAATAAATTATAATTGTCTCCTATCTGAATTTCTGAAATACTACAGCATACTGAACTACTCAAGTCCAAAGTATATGAATGATTAACTGGGCCCATAACCTGTCAGCAGACTGCGATGATAGAATTGAATTCAAAAAGATTTCCTTATCCTTAGCCTAGTCGGTCACAGCAGATTCAGGCTTTGTCATTGTTCCGACAATCCTACTGTATCTCATCGTAATCGTCAAGATTCTAGTAGGTACTATAAACTGCTATGGGTAAATTAGATTAAACTAAGCTCAACAACGGAAAAGCGCAAGCGATTTAGAACAAAATTCAACAATTAATTTTATAACATTTCCAAACACTATCCGTTACCATAAATTATGCCATGAACGTTCATTCTACTTACACGAACAGGTACGGTACAAACAGTCGCAAAACAATAACAGCGATAAAATAAAAATCCAATTAGTACAAGATAAAATTATCCCATCAATTTAATATGAAAATTGTACACTTTATGCAGCACTTCTCGCCCCCGTCGTCGACACTACAAATGCGCGTTGAAAAGATTTTCTCTCCATCGTTAAAACCAAAAGCAAGCGGCCTTCCACCTCACATCTGACGGGACGTTTAGGGTTGTGGCTCACTGCCATGAAGAGCCAACGCAACCAAAACGGTTGAAGCCTTTCGCTACATTTAACGGGCACCAGCACGTGCAAGAACAAAGCTTGGAACATGCTGGCAAGTGAAGCCAACAACTGCAAAATTGTATCGTAATCTTATACAAATATTTCATTTTCCAGTGAGGGTGGCTCCACCGGAGAGGAAATGTATACGAGTGGAGGCGACAGTCGGTAACCCTACAGTTGGCTAAAAGCTATGCTACGTAGAAATGGTTGGATCTGCATTCGTTGCGCACCGACAGGACCCATATCATACCTGAGATGGTTCGGTTCTCGGAGCGTGGAAATGCACCACTTCAGAATAAGTGCAACATAGCAGTGCGCCGAGCAGTTAACTCCACTGCGAGACACCGACGAGAAGAATGAACCGTAGATAAAGGAATAAAATTAATAACTTATAGAAATAATATATTATGACAAATTAATCTACCATATAATATTCTGATGTCATCTTTCAATACAAACACAATAAATATAATTTATAAGTGAAGATAGTGTAATGGGAATTCACATGCTCGCGCGACCGGACAGACGATTTGATAATGCGACCACTCGAGTAGTGTGAGCTCTTCCATGCAGTTCGGAATGATTGGGCCCCTCTTGAAGATGCCTGGAAATTGGTGCACGGGACGTAGCATGAAATTTTCCGTGAATAGCATGCACATTCGCAAATCGCAGCAGCAGAGCTCTTCATTTCATAAATGAGCTTTTTTTACACATTAGGTATGAAAGGCTATGCGAGGCATCTGGCCAAAGAATTTCTAGTTATTCTTTTGAATAGTGCAAATTATACGCTTACGATTTGTCATATTCCCGTGCGAAGAAGCAGTACAACATTGTGCATAAGGACAGTTGAATGCATTGAGGCAACATTGTAAGAATGATGATTTAATGTGGTGATAGACGAACTAATAATGGTGTGACTAAATTTTTGGAAACGTGCGGAAAAGTGGAAAGCATGAAATATTTGGGGGTAGTTTGAAGCTTTTTGTGGATATGTACTGCTAATTAAGTTAAATTATTATGTTATTGATTAACACAGGGGCCCTCCTTAGCCGTGCGGTAAGACGCGCGGCTACAAAGCAAGACCATGCTGAGGGTGGCTGGGTTCGATTCCCGGTGCCGGTCTAGGCAATTTTCGGATTGGAAATTGTCTCGACTTCCCTGGGCATAAAAGTATCATCGTGTTAGCCTCATGATATACGAATGCAAAAATGGTAACTTGGCTTGGAAACCTCGCAGTTAATAACTGTGGAAGTGCTTAATGAACACTAAGCCAATAAGAAGAAGAATGATTAACATATGTTAAGTTAACATTCGACTATTAAAAAAAGTTCATGTAATGAGTTGTCATTTCCACTAATGGGACCCCTCATTTGTACTAGAGCAAAAAGGTCTTACTCCTAAATAAGAAGCCTACCCCCTGTTATAAATCGCAATGCTATCTTTTGTCGAATGTTTTCGCCGAATTTATGAACCCCATAACCATAGCTCACGGTGGGTGTTCTATGCAGGAAACAAAACATCCCGAAGCGGTCTGCAAAATAGAATGCTTCTCCTAGTCAGTGACACGACAACATGGTCACCACAGTCCGAATGCTTCGTTCCTACTTGTGCGCTAACTTGCTAACGATGGTTCCATTTCGATTATCTTTTTCTCCCATTGTGCACAATTTACGACAGTCAGTGTGTGTATGTGTACATTCCAGTCCCTCTGGACTGGGAGCTCGGAGGTACTCACAGTGCGAAAAGTATTTTCCGATCATGAAACTCATAAATAATTTCCCGCTACCATTCCCGGCCAGGTGGGACTTAGCTTCGGAAGGCACCCCGAAACAGGTGTTGCAGCCGAGCAGTAGGTGGTAGATCTTCAAAGGTTCGAGGTGCTGTTTTACTTCAACACTAATCGGTCACTTAGCATCCACCCGGGATGCCGGCCTGACGGATTTATGGACACGTGCAGGGTGTCTCACGCTTTTCGGTGTTATTTGTTTCTGCAGATGCAAATTCCTATTACTAGAGAGGTCAGTGTTAATCATCGATTCATGAAAGGATGTTCTGCATAGTTGAATATTCTCATAAAATGTAAGTTCCTGCAACTGTTGCGGAAAGATCGCCAACGTGTATTTAATAAGAAATGTTCTTGAAGCTGTTCAATCAACTTTATTTGATCGTTGCCTGCAAGTATTATCAAACTGACTTTTTTTTGCTGTATTTGCTATAAATATTGATTCTTATAACATAATACATACATGTCTATTTGGAATTGTTTCAAAATAAATAATCAGAAGGGTTTTGACTGCGAGGTAGACGTAAAACAACGTCAAAGTTCTACATGTCGGAGCGTGTATGGAAATTTGGTTCGGTTGGAGTAAAGTCGGACCGTCTGTGGGTAAGTTGTACTGTCCAGCAGTCGTACAAATTGCACACAGACGGTCCGACTTTACTCCGACCGAACCAAATTTCCTGTAGGCGGAGTCAAAGTTGTACAACATGTCGGAGCGTGTTTTTGTTATAAAGGGATGAAGGTAAATCTGGGGATCGAAGTAGTCGCGCGGTGTGAACGGACACGAAAAATTTCCGCCCGTCATTTTTTTCCTCGTGGAAGTGATTTTTTTTTCAATAGGCGTATTTGGAGTTTCCGGCACATTGAAATTGACGATCGTTTGTCGATCTACAGCAGCCAATCAAAAACTCTCCAAACTCTCAAAAAATTTCAAGATTTTTGATAATAAACTGAATGCCTGCGCATCAGAGATCAAGGCGGGTGCTTATCTGAAGAGAACAACTCTGTCAAGAATAACGGTCGAGCTGGATAAATTGAAATCGTTTGGAGGTAGGACGAAAAGGATTGAAACTATTTTTAAGGAACGAAGGCATCAAAATTACTCCGACACGTGTCAAATGCAGCCCGAAAACCAGTCGCCGTTTTCTCTCGGAGCTGTCGACGACGGGTGGTGCTTTTCGCAGATACCTAGTAGGTTGGTTTTCAGATATAATTCTACTGGATCTGGTATGTATGGAACGCAAAATTGCATATTACGGAAAAGGTAGGCAAAAGTAATTACGTTTTTACAAACATATCATCACTACGATTTAACATCAAGCTATCTTTTTGCACATATTCTGTCACTTCTTTTATTGAATTAAGAACACGGACGTATTACCAATTATACAACAGCTGCCCTTGCGAGAAAGCTGTCCCATAACCAGCTAATAACGGTGGCATATGAGTCAATTCCCCGTATCTATCGAATCCTACTTTAGCAATATTTCTCATCTTTTCTCTATACCCAACTATGTGTATCGAAATTGAACAGCAGTCAATCACGTTTGAATCACAAACATGTTCTTCTGCCTGTCGTATTGAGGCGGGTTTGCTTCTGTTACGACAATAGAGGCTTGTTTGCAGCTGTTTGATCATCTATTCATCCACTTAGAATTCATTTGATGATCAAAATCATTATCATATAAGGGGGAAGGGGAATTTAATTTCTTTTTGCTCTTTTTTCGTTTCAGAGAGCGAGCAAAGGCGCTTAAACCTAGGCTATTAGCCAGGGCAAGGCTAGTACCTTCGCCCCATCCGAGGAAAATCATCGGCAAGGATAATGGAGTGACATAAATTTCTTAGCAAAGTCACTCCCAACGTATTTCCACACATTTTCTATCATTTGCTTATAATGATATTCCTAAACCACATACCCTACCCACCATCCAATTCCTTGACATCTATGAGGGCGTCGGTGAGTCGCTGGCCTCTCGTTAAGTAGATGTCATATCATCATTTCCTTCCCTTTACTAGTAACGGAGAAGATGGGCGTGGCCGGCAATGATAGCTTTCATGTTTTATCATTTTGGACCCCCAATTGGATTTCCATTGAATCCCAAATGGAAATCCATAAGCAATTGGGGTAAGAAAGGTAAAAAGAATATACATGACAACTATCAGTATGCAATCTACGAAATACTCCGTTACAACGCAACGCAACGCAAAGGGATGAAGGTAAATCTGCAAACAGACACCTGAAATTATCACTCAGGGAGTGAGGTTGACGGAACGCCGGGGCCACTAAACCCACCCAAACAACGGAAGGTTACTTGAGTTACCCTCGCTACTAATACCCTGGTTCCCCCAGGAACTGCCTCCCAGCATTACTTCTGGGGGATAGGCAGTACTTAATGTATTCGCTCATTCACGCTCACACAGGCACTCATCTCGTATGAGTCTTACTTAGGTGCCCTCTCTAACACACCCTGACACTCTTTCTGACGCACCATATGAGGCTTACTTGGGTGCTCTTTCTAACATACCCTCTGACGAACAGTATGTGCTCTGCAGTTTCATCGACACCTGGGCAGTCAGGGCAGACGGAGCTCTCCACGTGTCCAAACCTGTGGAGGTACTGCCAGAATCAGCCATAGCCTGACAGGAATGTGTCAGATGGAAGTGAACTTCTTCATGAGGTCTCCCCACCCTGCTCGATATGTTAGGTATCAGCCGGTGGGTCCACCTCCCTTTAAAAGAGTTATCCCACTCGCGCTGCCATCTAGCATCCGAAGTCACCCTGATGCGTTCGCGGGCTCCGCTGGTGCCACGTAGCTTGAAACACTCCTCGTCTTCCCGGATGACCAGCCCGACTGGCATCATGCTCGCAATCACGCAGGCTGCATCGTGTGATATCGTGCGGTAGACAGATGCCACTCTGAGACGGGTCCGCGACGTTAGGCATAAGGACGTTAGGCATAAGTACGTTAGGCATAATTCTGCCTTCTTTATATAATAGGCTGTTCTTTGGGTCATTTTATGCCTAACGTTCATTATGCGTAACGTACATTATGCCTAACGTCCGTTATGCCTAACGTCTTTATGCCTAACGTACTTATGTCTAACGGGGTATACCCCTCTGAGACACATCAAGCGGTACGTGCTCTCCAGATTTCGCAGGTAACTGGTTATCAGCCACCCAAACACCCCCCCCCCCGGCCGCCGCACCTAGGAATCGATACGGCAACGCCTGTCAGTAGCTTGCGTCTACTGGCACACACCTTGGAACTGTTGGACGTCATCCTCGATAATGCCGCAACAGCAGGCAAAGCCCTATTGCACGCATAGTCGACATGGTTGGCGAAGGTCAGCTTGGAGCGACCCCAAGGAGCTTCAAACTCCGCTTTGATGCAATCGCGACTTCACCCACGTGACGATAACCACCTCCGTCTTATGTTGAGCGAGCTGCAGGCCTCTAGCGCTCATCCAATCCTCCATTGTGCTGACTGCGTGTGCTGCGGTCAGTTCTACCTCGGGAATTGACTCCCCGTAGACCTCCAAGGTTACGTCATCTGCGAAGCCTACGATCTTAAAACCAGGGAGGGAACTTAAGCTTAAAAACCCCGTCATACAAAAGGTTCCATAGTACCGGACCCAGTATTGAACCTTGCGGAACTCCTGCGGTAATAGGTACACTTCTCTGACCGGCATCGGTCTCGTATAATAGCATACGGTTCTGGAAATAGCTTTCCAAAATCCGGTACAGGCCCACCGGCAGGCTAAGCGATAGCATCCCAGCTTGCGCTGTTGAATGCGTTCTTCACATCAAGTGTCACTAACGCACAGTACCGAATACCTCGCCTTTGCTGTTGTATCGCTATCTCGGCGGTCTTTACCACCGAGTTTATAGCGTCCAACGTGGACTTACCCTTGCGAAAACCGAACTGATTGCCTGACAGGCCGTTCGTAGCCTCTGAGTACGGGGTCAAGCTGCTGAAGATGATCATTTCTAGCAACTTGCCCGTCGTGTCTATAAGACAGATTGGTCTATGCGCCGATGGGTCGCCCGGCCTTCGGCAACAACACCAGTTTATGTCTTTTCTGTTTTTCGGGGAATCTACACTCATCTAGACATATTTGCATAGCTGAACATGTTCGGGTTCGCTATGATTGCTGTCTTGAGAGCGCTGTTCGGAACTTCTTCAGGCCCTGGAGCTTTGTTCGTTACCAGGGATTTGGCCACCGCGAGTAACTCTTCGTTCGTCACGTTTCGTGATGACTAGTCGAGTCGCACCCATATTGCCTTGCGGTGCAGGAGGCCAGTGGCTTGTGACTCGGGACGGGAAGCGTACCTCGATAATCCTAGCCAACCTAGATCGTTCGCAGATCGTTCGGGGGTTGAAGAGCTCCCTTTTATTATTATTTATTCAGACTAAGGTCTTGCGGAGTCCAAAGTACGTACGATTTCCAGCCACTATGCGTCTCCGAATTTCTCTGCTGGTATCATTTTTGGCAGTCACCAGTGAGCCCAAGTACACAAATTCTTCTACAACCTCGATTTCGTCACCACCGATGCAAACTCGCGGTGGGTGGCCCACATTGTCTTCTCTTGGACCTCTTCCTATCATGTACTTCGTCTTCGACGTGTTGATGACTAGTCCGATCCGCTTAGCTTCCCTCTTCAGTCTGATGTAGGCTTCCTCCATCTTCTCAAAGTTACATGCCATAATATCTATGTCGTCGGCGAAGCCAAATAGCTGGACGGACTTATTGAAAATTGTACCACACGTGGTAATCCCTGCTCTTCGTATTACCCCTTCCAAAGCGATGCTGAATAGCAGACACGAAAGACCATCACCTTGCCGTAACCCTCTGCGGATTTCGAAGGGACTCGAGAATGCCCCTGAAACTCGAACTGCGCAAATCACCCGATCCATCGTCGCTTTGATCAACCGTGTCAGTTTATCCGGAAAACCCTGTTTGTGCATTAGTTTCCATAGCTGGTCCCGATTGATTGTATCATATGCGGCTTTGAAGTCGATGAATAGATGATGTGTGAACACGTTGTATTCGCGGCAGTTCTGCAGTACTTGGCGAATGGCGAACACCTGGTCCGTGGTGGAGCGTTCACCCATAAAATCCGCCTGGTACTGCCCCACGAACTCCCTTGCAATTGGTGCTAGTCGACGGCATACAATTTGGGAGAGTACCTTGTAGGCGGCGTTCAGCAATGTTATTGCGCGGTAGTTGCTACAATCCAGCGTATCGCCCTTTTTGTAGATGGGAAGAGCTCCCTTTGGTCTTGGCCATCACTATCCTGTAGGCGTCACCCCACGGATTCGCGTTGGCTCCTTCGTATAAGTTGTCGAAACACGCTCTCTTACTGCTCTTGATGGCCTTGTTAAAGGCCATTTTCGCAGCTCGAAACACTTCACGGCGGTTCGTTCTTTCATCCTCGGTGCGGGCACGTTGCATCCTTCGTCTAGCCCTGAGGCAGGTTGATCGAAGGGCCGCAATCTCGGGCCTCCACCAGTAGACTGGGCGTCTGCCATTTCACGGCAGAGCTTTCCTCGGCATGGAGGCGTCACGCGCATGATAGGACAGCTAGCAACGCATCCCTGCTAAGACCTTCAGTGCTGGCTTCCAGTCCCAGGGCCGCGGTGAAAACTTCGCTGTCGAAGTGATTGGTTCTCCACCCTCGGACCTGACAGGGATCCCCGGACCTCGGATGTTGCACACTATAGTTGATATTGAAGCGAATTGCTAGATGATCACTATGGGTGCAACCCTCGTCCACCCTCCAGTCCAAGTCTGGTGCCAGACCAGAACTGACATACGTTACGTCAATCCAGGACTCGATCCCATTCCTTCTGAACGTGCTAGCGGAACCATCATTGACTAGCACTGCGTCGAGCTTTGCTAGCGCCTCTAGTAACGCTTGACCCCTTCGATTGGTGCAGCGGCTGCCCCGCTTCACTGCCCAAGCGTTAAAATCTCCTGCTATAACGACCTTACTGGTGGCTTAAGTGGCTTACGACCCACTACCCCGGGCAGAAGCCATGAACAGAATAACAAAACATGATATGGACTTGATTGATATAAGAGATAAAAAAACAGGCAACAATATCAAAAATTTGCATCAAAATATCATTCAAATATCAAGATATGCTATGGACAAGAACTAATCAATGGCATATGATATTGATCACTTCTTACAAATAACATAACTTGATCTCCTTATGATATTTTAGTGCAAAATATTGATATTGTCGTCTGATCTTTTATCTCTTATATCAATCATGTCCATATCTCATTTTGCTATCTTATCAACATTTTATATTATTGAGATATTTTCTTCTACTCGGGACGTAAGACGGTAGCCTATCGATCATCTGGTTGAACTGTTTTAATGGCCACCTTGGTAGGGCAAAGCAGATACAATAGAACACACCATTTATCTTGGCTATCGCGACACCCTCAGCAGAGGAGTGTACTACCTTTTGGTTCGAGTACTGTTCCGTCGTGCAAATAGCCGCCATCCTAGACCCATCCGCCACCCAATTGCCGTTATCGACAGGGACGTTGTACGGGTCGGACAGGAGGGCGACATCGGCCCTCGACTCCGAGATCGACAGCCACAGCAGCTGCTGGGCAATTGCACAGTGATTAAGATTCAGCTGTGTTACTTGCACGACTTATTCTTATTTTTCTTTCCGATGGGACACGAAGACCCACCCATAAAGTGGTTACAGGCCTGCTTTTTGCTGGCGCAGATGAGGCACATTGGTGTCTTATCGCATTCATGCGCCTTGTGCCTTTCCTCACAACAACGACGACATAGGTTGCTACGGTCTGGGCCCTTACAGTTGTAGAACTTGTGTCCCAACTCTAAGCACCGATAGCACCTGTCCACTGCAGGCGGCTGGAGTTTGCTCACTGGGCATACTGATCTTAAACTTACCTCGCTCCATTACATTTTTGGCCTCCGCAACCGGTAATCTAAGCCAGGCTACCTGCGTGCAAAAGGGACCACATTTTAGGCGTAAAGAGGTCTTCTTGACCTCTGCACCACACTGGTCTCTGACGGCAGAGACGACTCTGATTGGTGCCTTTCGCTTTTTGTTCCGAGAAGTTACCTTCTCGGGTCAACGCCCTTCGGGCTCTTTGCACCCCGATCTGATCCGTCCAGACGACGACGTTTGGCCTTTATGGTCGCACGTCGTTTGGCTTTGCTCTGAGCGCCTTCGCCGGATTACTGCCGGAGCCGTTGTGGATTAGGCGCAGTCTTTTCTTCATTGGCCATCAAGGCGAAATCAATCGCTTCTTGAGCCATGATCGCTCCTCCAAGGAAGGATAAGGCATCGGTTTGAGCACCTTTGTCGGCCTTCTCTCTTCCCACCACCCGCCTGATAAACGCATCCTGTTCTTGTCTTGCGACTCGAACAGCCTGGCGGAGCATCCGAAGGTTCTGTTTCAGTTCCTTACTGATGTTCTGCCTTGCGTTGATATCATCGAGTTCTCGGCGACCACCCGCATCCCGGATAGTGGCCCGCCGAGCGTGCTGATAGGGCTATACCCTGTCACTGCTGGGGAGACTCCGGTGCTGCTAGTTGCAGCCTCCGTTACCCCGCTCTCCGTCTCCCTGGGAGGAGGACTCACTAACCCCCCCTTGACAAAAGTGTCTACCACCTCCATGCTTAACGCATCGTCAAAATAATTATTTTGTTTTGCTGTTCAGAGCCAGATAAGCGCAAGGAACGGGCATCTGAACGTACTCCCACCCAGCAGGCAAACCTTGGTAGCAGAATTGGACAGCATGCTACAAGACCCGCCACTGTTTTAGGGGACGGAAGACAGCCTAGCCATTAGTCCACTCGCCGTTTCGAGTCAGTGTCACCCGGCTCTACTAAGAGCGTAGAATGCCATACTACCAGCTCTCGCTTTCACAATATTACGTCCGTTAACACGGGGCCAAAACGCCATAATCAGGAACTCGCTGGCATTATTCCTGATGTGCCAATTGGTACTTCTTGGGCTCCTGTGCGCTTGCGGACACATGCAGCTTTTTGTAGAGGTTTAACAGAGCCCACTGCCAAACCCCACCACGTCCTAGGCAGGCCCCCTAACTCGCAGAGGCCGTGGTGAGGGGTCGTTAAACCCTTGGACAAAGTCCCTGCTGTCCTGATATCGGAGCATGTATGGGGCCCCTAAGGCTATCGTTGCGATTGTTATTTCTGCCGTTGCCAAGCGAATGTGTTTTGTACTTTGAAGAAAACTTCTATCGGATCAGCATTCAATGATCTATTTTCAATACTGTGCATTTCCAATCACTAAAGCCCCTACGGAACGCAGCGGGACGGCGGCGGAAACCAATCGCCAAGCGATTATGATTTGCACTTTCAAGAAATTTCGTTTACTAAACCTTCTCTTCTGTTAAATGGTTGTCCAGACAACTACCGATTTATTTTTAATAATGCGCCTTTCCAATCACTATCAGCAACAAAACCAAAATCAGAATCTCGATAGAAAATTTCACTTGATTTCTACTGACGCCAACCATGCGAATAAATTTATCGCAGCGTCCCTCTGATGTGCATGAGTGCCTATGCTGTGGAGCGTGAATGAGCGAGTACATTAAGTACTGCCTATCCTCCAGAAGTAATGCTAGGAGGCAGTTCCTGGAGGAACCATGGTATTAGCAGAGAGGGTCACTCAAGTAACCTTCCGTTGCTTGGTTGGGTTTTGTGGGTCCGGCGTTCCGTCAACCCCACTCCCTGAGTGATAATTTCAGGTGTCTGTTTGCAGATTTGCCTTCATCCCTCTACAAAAACGAGTTTTCCAATGTTTTTGAATCATTCCTTTGATCCATCTTACAGCGTCCATGGAGACGTCCAACAGATACAGCTTCGGGATATGCTTCCCGACTCGTGACAGACATACGATCGGCTTCCTCGTTGCCTTGGATACCGGAGTGTACGAGCAAGCAGCAGAAGGCGACGTTATTGGCCACAATCAGCCTTTCAGTCTCCTGGAGCCAGGGATGCATTGAGAAGTAGAATTTTTTCTCATGGAGACAGCTGAAAGATTTGTTAAATATGATGGTAGGAGAGTATGTAATGTGGGTATTAAGGTTTTGAGGTAATCATTATGAGTTTCAGCGTTAAAATCATTCATCAGCAAACGTAGTCAAGATTAAGATTACTAGCTCACAATAAGTAATTGTATTAACAGAAAAGTATAATTTATTCATTTCTTGAAAGGAATTTTCAAAACAAGTTGGACCTGTCACTCATACCACTATTACCGGTACACCGACCCTACCTATCTCAAAATCCGAAATAATAATCTGCTGCAAAATGTTATACACCATGGATATCATGTTGTAGCACACCTGATGTCCAAGCGAAATGGTTTTTTTTAGATAATGTGTTCAGTTCCAGTTTCGGTACAACCATCTGGCAAGTGCAAATGGGTGATTGATTGCGGATCCCCAGTGCAAAGAATCACCTCATAAACGTAATTAGCCCTTTATCTCATCTGTCGACAACGCGTGCTAATGTGATGAATTCCAGATAATGCATAGACTAATTCACATTCAGGACTAAGGGCTTTCTTCATTCCTACAGTAAGGTGATTGACCATCACATAGAATTTATGTTGCTTGTATTAGAAAGGCCGGATTTGATAGGGAGGTTGAAGATTCCTTAACAAGTTTCTCGTACATCTCTTATTCCGTTCTTCCACATTATTTCTAATTCGAAAATCTCACGAAATCTTAGTTCCTGTCTCGTTTGGAAAATTAAACTCAAATCAATCTTAAAAGTGACAGTTTAATAAAGACAAGCAAAATTACTTTCAACAGATATCGAATCATTTTTGATCGATAGTCCCAGTAATTATTATTACCGTGTGATTTTTTATTTTTCAAACTATCACTTTTAAGCTTAATTCTCCAAATGAGCCCCAAATGAACCCTTACAATTGAATTGCTTGAAAAAGGCATCGGTAGAAATATGTGCATGATTACGTCATTCAGCTCGAAATACAGGGGTTAGGCAAAATGATTGAGATAGGCAAAATTTGGTCCAAATTCAAATCCTTATAACTTTTTGAAAAATTGATGAAATTGGACAAACCGGAAGCATTCGACGGCAAATTTAGTCAAGATTTAGGAACATGCATGGTCACGAATACTGGCCTCCGGACACCGGAGATGTTCCGGATTTTCGGAGGCCATGTCAAAACACATTTTTTTGCCGCTCGTATTTTTGTGTGGTTTGAAGTTACATCGATAAACACTATTTTCCTAGAAACTAGATCTTATTGAAAATTGAATGCGGGCTGTTGCGCTAAGATCCGTTGAAAAATATCCGAGATATGGCCATTTCAGTGAACCTGGTTCCGGATACTATGGTCAATTATGTATATCCTTCCAATCACGTATATATTATCCGGTACCATATCAATATTGATATCAAACTTCAAGATTTTTCATGGAGATGCTTCAGGAACCATATGCAGGACGATCAGTTGCCCTGACCACTCTGTGGTAGGTTCCAGGTGCCCCGGGGGAAGTGGCCAATTTGAAAAACGTTCAGAACCCTATCAATATGGGTATCAAACTTCAAGATTTTTCATGGAGATGCTTTAGGAAGCATATTCAGGATGGTCAGTTGCTCTGACCACTTTGTAGTAGGTTCAAGGTGCCCCGGGGGAAGTGGCCAATTTGAAAAACGTTCAGAACCCTATCAATATGGGTATCAAACTTCAAGATTTTTCATGGAGATGCTTTAGGAAGCATATTCAGGATGGTCAGTTGCTCTGACCACTTTGTAGTAGGTTCAAGGTGCCCCGGGGGAAGTGGCCAATTTGAAAAACGTTCAGAACCCTATCAATATGGGTATCAAACTTCAAGATTTTTCATGGATATGCTTAAGGAAGCATATTCAGGACGATCAGTTGCCCTGACCGCTCTGTGGTAGGTTCCAGGTGCCCCGGGGGAAGTGGCCAATTTGAAAAACGTTCAGAACCCTATCAATATGGGTATCAAACTTCAAGATTTTTCTTGGAGATGCTTCAGGAAGCATATTCAGGACGATCAGTTGCCCTGACCACTCTGTGGTAGGTTCCAGGTGTCTTGGGGAAGTGGCCAATTTGAAAAACGTTCAGAACCCTATCAATATGGGTATCAAACTTCAAGATTTTTCATGGAGATGCTTTAGGAAGCATATTCAGGATGGTCAGTTGCTCTGACCACTTTGTAGTAGGTTCAAGGTGCCCCGGGGGAAGTGGCCAATTTGAAAAACGTTCAGAACCCTATCAATATGGGTATCAAACTTCAAGATTTTTCATTGATATGCTTAAGGAAGCATATTCAGGACGATCAGTTGCCCTGACCGCTCTGTGGTAGGTTCCAGGTGCCCCGCACGCTATGTTTAAAGGCAAATATTATGCAAAGTGAATGCACCTCGGATGTTAAGCCGTTAGATCATAGTTTTTGACCTCTAGTTTAAGGATCTGTGTCGATTGAAATATTTCATCGGTGAAAATTTGACTTTTTTACCATTTAAAGGGATATTTTTAACCAAAAAATCTATTCTGATTTTTTAAATTTTTTTGAAGCAAGCTATATAAAATCCAGGTACTACATTTTTTTCCTGATGCTTCAAGGAAAATTTTCATATAAAAATAATTTTCATATGATGAAAGTAGCAGAAGTTATACTAGAAATACTGTTGATACCGAACATATTGCATTTATCGATAGCAGGGTTCGTAATGCTCACTCAATCTCAGGAGCACAGGATGCTCCCTCACGAAAATTTTCGGGGAGAAATCGCTTTTCGGGAAAGATAAACAGCCTGGAGAGTGATAACCATTTTTCGCTCACTTCGATTGCCGCCAAACGTTGGTTTGCTCTTTTTCTTTCATATTCGAGTCTTTTCGTGGCACCATAAATGCAAATGGTAGTAGCTTATGGGGAACAAAGAACTTAACGCTTTCATACAGATAGCGTGGTGGTGTGGCTAGAGTAAGCGCATCCCCACAGTTATTATTGTTACTACTCTGGGTTCGAATCCCGGCGCGGCCATACAATTTTGTAATTGTTCTGCGATAATTCTCGCGAAAAGTGAGTGAGAGGTAAAAGTGAGGAAACGAAAAAGGATTTTCATCTAACAGGCAAGATTTTCGTTTATCTTCTCAGGCTAGTTCTGGAGAAAATATTGATGGGTGAAAGATGATCCTCAACATAAACAACGAAAAAAGATTCTCCCTTGGCCCGAAAAACACCTGCTTTGGTTTCATTGAAACGAAAAGTCGAAACCCTGATCGATAGCGAATTCTTGTGTAACTGCATATCTCATACGTGTCTATTAAAACACCAGCAACCCTACACCACTTGTTACCATAGAACCGAATTTAACGCTGGACAGGTCAAGGAAGATGCTCGATTATATTTCAATTGTGTTCATAATCATTTACTGGAAGGAGAAGACTAGTAAAACGAGGTGTTTTGAAAGGAAAATAATGCAATGGTTATTACAAGGTATTGCAGAGTCTACCACAGGTAGTTGATTGCTGTTTAAGTGTAACATTGTTGGAATATACGAGCATTTTGTGACAGTTGGATAGCAGCCGGACTACCAATCACCGAAAATTTTCTTATTTTGAAATTACATGTTCTTGAATTGAGCGCATCACAGGGAGGCCTTAAAAAGTATACGGAGCAACCAACGGAAGCCATCCACAAAAAATTCAATACTATCTAGCAAACTACAAAATGCCAGATAACCACGAACAGTATGCAAGTAAACTGTTATCCTCGGTCATAGCATATAACAGTGGTCACATAATGTAGACGTCCATTGAAGTTCAATCAAGTTTGAAATACAGAACATAAATACTACTTTGTACTACTGCGTAGTTTTAACTTTGTGTTGATTGGAAATGTTAAAGAGTGATATTATGTTCTTAAATTTAATAACACTTCTTCTTATTAGCATTACATCAACCACTCTGATAAATGCCGCCTCGAAGCTTAGTGTTTATTTAGCACTTCCATAGTTATTAACTGCGAGGTTTCTAGTCCAAGTTACCATTATCGCATTCGTATATCATGAGGATACGATGATATTTTATGCCCAGGGAAGGCGAGAATATTTCCTAGACAAGACCACGAATCGAACTCACCCACGTTTAGCATGGTCTTGCAGTGTAGCAGTGTAATAAGGCTAAGGAAGGCTCCAGATCTATTCATAATATACCGTAAGAACATTCAAGACTAGCAGTAATTTTAATATAACTTCTACTATTTTCATCATATGAAAAATGTTTTTATATGAAAATGTTTCTTAAAGCATCAGGAAAAAAAAGTAGTGGTTGGATTTTATATAACTTGTTTCAAAAAATTTAAAAAAATCAGAAAAGGTTTTTAGGTTAAAAATATTACCTTAAATAGTAAAAAAGTCAAAATTTCACCGATGAAAAATTCTTATCGACACAGATCCTTAAACTAGAGGTCAAAAACTATGATCTAACGGCTTAACATCCGAGGTGCATTCACTTTGCATAATAGTTGCCTTTAAACATAGCGTGCCCCGGGGGAAGTGGCCAATTTGAAAAACGTTCAGAACCCTATCAATATGGGTATCAAACTTCAAGATTTTTCTTGGAGATGCTTCAGGAAGCATATTCAGGACGATCAGTTGCCCTGACCACTCTATGGTTGGTTCCAGGTGCCCCGGGGGAAGTGGCCAATTTGAAAAACGTTCAGAACCCTATCAATATGGGTATCAAACTTCAAGATTTTTCATGGAGATGCTTTAGGAAGCATATTCAGGATGGTCAGTTGCTCTGACCACTTTTTAGTAGGTTCAAGGTGCTCCGGGGGAAGTGGCCAATTTGAAAAACGTTCAGAACCCTATCAATATGGGTATCAAACTTCAAGATTTTTCATGGATATGCTTAAGGAAGCATATTCAGGACGATCAGTTGCCCTGACCGCTCTGTGGTAGGTTCCAGGTGCCCCGGGGGAAGTGGCCAATTTGAAAAACGTTCAGAACCCTATCAATATGGGTATCAAACTTCAAGATTTTTCTTGGAGATGCTTCAGGAAGCGTATTCAGGACGATCAGTTGCCCTGACCACTCTGTGGTACGTTCCAGGTGCCCCGGGGGAAGTGGCCAATTTGAAAAACGTTCAGAACCCTATCAATATGGGTATCAAACTTCAAGATTTTTTATGGAGATGCTTCAGGAAGCATATTCAGGACGATCAGTTGCCCTGACCACTCTATGGTAGGTTCCAGGTGCCCCGGGGAAGTGGCCAATTTGAAAAACGTTCAGAACCGTATCAATATGGGTATCAAACTTCAAGATTTTTCATGAAGATGCTTTAGGAAGCGTATTCAGGATGATCAGTTGCTCTGACCACTCTGTAGTAGGTTCAAGGTGCCCCAGGGGAAGTGGCCAATTTGAAAAACTTTCAGAACCCTATCAATATGGGTATCGAACTTCAAGATTTTTCATGAAGATGCTTTAGGAAGCATATTCAGGATGGTCAGTTGCTCTAACCACTCTGTAGTAGGTTCCAGATGCCCCGGGGGAAGTGGCCAATTTGAAAAACGTTCAGAACCCTATCAATATGGGTATCAAACCTCAAGATTTTTCGAGGTGCTACTTTTAAATGCATTTTAGAACCAGCAGCTGTCATGACCACTCTGTAGTAGGTTCCAGGTGTCCTGGGGAAGTGGCCAATTTGCAAAATGTTCGAAATCATATCAAAATGAGCATCAAAGTTCAAGATTTTTCATGGAGATGCTTTTGGACTCTCCTGTCGAATAGAGTTCGCCGCAGCACGAAGTTGAACATCTACAAAACACTCATTAGGCTGGTCTGCCTCTATGGCCACGAAAGTTGGATGTTGCTGGCGAAGGACCAACGCGCCCTTGGAGTTTCCGAATGGAAGGTGTTGCGGACTATTTATGGTGGGGTGCAGATGGAATACAATGGAGGTGGTGATGGAGGTCAATGAACCACGAGTTGTACCTGTTAGGAGAACTACCCACACGGTACAATTTTGGCGGTTACGATGGGCCGGGCAAGAAGCCAGAATGTCAGACGATAACCCGATTGAGATGATGCTTCGATAATAATCCAACCGGTACAAGAAGAAGAGGCGTGCAGCGGTCACGGTGGATCGACCAAGTGAAACGCGACCTGCGGTCCTTTCGCAAAAATGAAAAACAGACGTCATATTCAGGATTTGTCATCATATCAACAAATACCTTGTCTTTCAAAACAATTTGATAATCGGCAGGCTTCACTTTGCCCTTAAATGCCATAATAAGACCATGGTCATGTCAAGATATAGCACCCCACACAATTGCTAAGTCATGCTTGCGACCTGCTGCCATTGATGGCAGGCCATCTTACACTTGGTCGATCCACCGTGACCGCATCGCGCCTCTTCTTCTTGTACCGGTCGGATCATTATCGAGCACCATCTCAATCGGGTTGTCGTCTGACATTCTGGCTATATGCCCGGCCCACCGTAACCGCCAAAATTGTACCATGTGGTAGTTCTCCTAACAGTTACAACTCGTGGTTCATTGGCCTCCACCACCACCTCCATTGGCTTCCATCTGCACCCCACCATAAACAGTCCAAAACACCTTCCATTCGGAAACTCCAAGGGCGCGTTGGTCCTTCGCCAGCAACATCCAACTTTCGTGGCCATAAAGGCCGACCAGTCTAATGAGCGTTTTGTAGATGGTCAACTTCGTGCGGCGGCGAGCTCTATTCGACAGGAGAGTCCAAAAGCATCTCCATGCAAAACCTTGAACTTTGATAATGAGTATTGAGTATTTGATATGGTTTCGAACATTTTGCAAATTGGCCACTTCCCCAGGACACCTGGAACCTACTACTAGTGGTCATGACAGCTGTTAGTTCTAAAATGCATTAAGAAGTATCATCTCGAAAAATCTTGAAGTTTGATACCCATATTGATAGGGTGCTGAACGTTTTTCAAACTGGCCACTTCCCCCGGGGCACCTGGAACCTACTACAGAGTTGTCAGAGCAACTGATCGTCCTGAATATGCTTCCTGAAGCATCTCCAAGAAATATCTTGAAGTTTGATACCCATATTGATAGGGTTCTGAACGTTTTTCAAATTGGCCACTTCCCCCGGGGCACCTTGAACCTACTACAGAGTGGTCAGAGCAACTGACCATCATGAATATGCTTCCTGAAGCATCTTAATAAAAAATCTTGAAGTTTGATACCCATATTGATTGGGTGCTGAACGTTTTTCAAATTGGCCACTTCCCCCGGGGCACCTGGAACCTACCACAGAGTGGTCAGGGCAACTGATCGTCCTGAATATGCTTCCTGAAGCATCTCCAAGAAAAATCTTGAAGTTTGATACCCATATTGATAGGGTTCTGAACGTTTTTCAAATTGGCCACTTCCCCCGGGGCACCTGGAACCTACTACAGAGTGGTCAGGGCAACTGATCGTCCTGAATATGCTTCCTGAAGCATCTCCATGAAAAATCTTGAAGTTTGATACCCATATTGATAGGGTTCTGAACGTTTTTCAAATTGGCCACTTCCCCCGGGGCACCGGGAACCTACCACAGAGTGGTCAAGGCAACTGATCGTCCTGAATATGCTTCCAGAAGCATCTCCATGAAAAATCTTGAAGTTTGATACCCATATTGATAGGGTTCTGAACGTTTTTCAAATTGGCCACTTCCCCGGGGCACCTGGAACCTACCACAGAGTGGTCAAGGCAACTGATCGTCCTGAATATGCTTCCTGAAGCATCTCCATGAAAAATCTTGAGGTTTGATACCCATATTGATAGGGTTCTGAACGTTTTTCAAATTGGCCACTTTCCCAGGGCACCTTGAACCTACTACAGAGTGGTCAGAGCAACTGACCATCCTGAATATGCTTCCTAAAGCATCTCCATGAAAAATCTTGAAGTTTGATACCCATATTGATAGGGTTCTGAACGTTTTCAAATTGGCCACTTCCCCCGGGGCACCTGGAACCTACCACAGAGTGGTCAGGGCAACTGATCGTCCTGCATATGGTTCCTGAAGCATCTCCATGAAAAATCTTGAAGTTTGATATCAATATTGATATGGTACCGGATAATATATACGTGATTGGAAGGATATACATAATTGACCATAGTATCCGGAACCAGGTTCACTGAAATGGCCATATCTCGGATATTTTTCAACGGATCTTAGCGCAACAGCCCGCATTCAATTTTCAATAAGATCTAGTTTCTAGGAAAATAGTGTTTATCGATGTAACTTCAAACCACACAAAATACGAGCGGCAGAAAAATGTGTTTTGACATGGCCTCCGAAAATCCGGAACATCTCCGGTGTCCGGTGGCCAGTATTCGTGACCGCACATGTTCCTAAATCTTGACTAAATTTGCCGTCGAATGCTTCCGGTTTTGTCCAATTTCATCAATTTTTCAAAAAGTTATAAGGATTTGAATTTGGGCCAAATTTTGCCTATCTCAATCATTTTGCCTAACACCTGTACGTTCATGTAAACATAATAAGTGAACATTTGGCCTTTCAGGAAACTCCGGAAAGCAAACAGTTCACATGAGCAAGTGTTTTTTTTTAGATGGACGATAACAAACATCATAACCATATATAAGCAGCAAGCCCTTCGGAGTCAACCATTTTAGGTTCAAATTGGAACGTTTGCCAACTAACAAACCCAGTTTTTAATCAGTACAGAATGTATAAGGTTACCTTCATTCTTTTTATTTCTGCCATTGCAGTGATCCATTCGGCACCAAATTGTAAGTATAGAAGCAGAACTCAAAACTTCTAATGTTGAAAATCTACTTGTAAAAATCTCTGTAGCGAAAGATATGGACCAAACGGATCCCATTCTGAACGCTCCATTCCAGGCATCGTTACGTTCACTGCCAGTTAGCATACACTTCTGCAGTGGGTCAATTCTGTCCGAGCGTTGGATCCTTACGGCAGCTCACTGTGTCCAGGGTCGAACTAAAACAAGTTTCAAGATAGTCGTTGGAAGTTACACCTTGGATCCGAAAGGATTGGAATACGATGTGGATGATCTTCAACTGAACCCAAGTTTTGATCCAATTTTCTACGAAAATGATGTGGCTCTCGTGAAAACGGCTTCTGACATAGAATTGAGCAGCAATGTTCAGGTGATCAATTTACCAGGAGTGGCGTCCCCGGCCGGTGAACTTGTAGTTCTTACTGGATGGCGATCGGATGTAAGTTTTCGCCCATCTTATAATATATGACATTTTACTATTTTTTCGAACCATTCAAGATCGAAGAAGAAACCCCCAACGACATGCAGATGGCCCGCAAGGTTACGCTTGCGAACGACGAGTGCCGGCAAATTCATGCCGACGGTGATTCACATGTCCATATCTACGATTCCAGTATATGCGCTCGTCCGCGAATGACCGGGTGTTACTGTATTATCGATGCCGGTGCCCCACTGGCTTCGGAAGATAACGTACTGGTGGGTGTGTTCTCACTATCAGCTGGCTGCGGGCGTATGCTGCCCGCTGTCTATACCCGAGTTCAAAGCTATCGCAGCTGGATTTCGACGATAACGGGAATCTAAATTGTGTTCTTTAATTAGAATCCAACTGTTGCCAAATGTGACCCAAATACCACTTCTATATGATAATAAACTTCATGTTCATAAGCAATCTGTAAATCTTTGAATTAAAAACTCCAGATTATTCCACCTATTGGCTATGATGCCTTTCTCGTGCATCATAAAGTGTATTGAAAAAAATAATAGAAAGGCAAAAAAGGCATTTTAGGAGAAGAGATCGCATGTTTTCTATCATTCTGCATGTAGGGATGTTTTTTTTTCTTTTTTTTCTAAGATTTTTCTAAGCAGATATCTAAGATATTCCTGAAATGCCTTTTAAATAAAGATCTACTATTAAAACGAGCTACTCTATTTTTTGCTGCAAGTCTTCCAAAGACACTTTGCCTTTAGTTTCAATATTGAAAGATATAGTTTCTATAACTATCCATAAAGCAGCTTTAAGCTTGTAGTTCCTGTTTGATATATTTCTCGACAGTATTTCATCTGGATCCGAAATATTCAATTTCAGTTTTTTAGTTAATACATCTTTCAGCCAAGTCCATGTCTTACTGGACAAAACACATTGTTTAACGATATGCTTTAATTTTTCTTCAACATTGCATGTTTCACAGTTGCTTGTTGCTACTCCTTTTACTTTGTTTTTGAACATTTTTTTTACTTTGGATGACATCTTTGACAATACAGAAGAGTGTAGTCTTCCCTCTAGAAGTTAGAAAGTTATTGTCTAAGTTTTCTAATAAGTTTTCCCATAATAGTTGTGGCACATCCTCTTGCGTTTTACAAGTAATATTCAAACTATCAATTATAAAATCATAAATCTTTTCGCTTGAATCTAGAGAATCGTTCAGTTTAATTTCATTTGCAAAGTAAATCTAGTCTCTCATATTCCTTGGGAAACGCCGATTGTTTAATTGGTTTAACATAAAATTATCTTGTCCAGCAATATTATTCCTAGTGAGCAGAAGTATGTTTTTACTGAATAATCCCTTTGCTTTAGATTCAATATCAACTAGAGCGAGACCCCCTTTATAAACAGGTAAATATAACTCATTCCTAGCAACTTTAAATATAAATCCCTGCCATAAAAAACGACCTGTAATAGATTTAAGTGTAGCTATTTGCTTATTGTTAGGCGGAAATACTTGGCAGATGTACCACAGCTTAGAGAAAATATACGTTTTTTGAAAAAGATTTAAATTCCTACGACTTTGTAATACCATTAGATGTTTAATTTCATTTATGTATTTATTATAGTTCAAAGTTATTAATTCTTCAAAATTTGTATTTATCTGAATTCCTAGTATGTTTAAAGTATCAACTTCTTTAATTAAATGGGGTCCAGAGTGACAAGAATTTATTCTCAAATACTGTGATTTAGAAACATTCAATTTTATTTTTGAATAAATACTGAAATACCCTACTATCTCTAGCACGGTATCAAATTCATGATTATTTCGGATTAAAATATTAATGTCATCTGCATAGACAATAAGTCTCACAAAAATATTGTCAATGAGACAACCAGAAAGGTTTTCGTTCAACATTCCGATTAAAGGCTCAATATATAAGACAAATAAGGCCATACTTAAAGGGCATCCCTGCCGTACTGAACTACGGATAGCAAAACTAGAAGTAAAAAATCCATTGAATAAAACTTTAGAGCTTGCATTTCTGTATAGTTTTTTGAGACACTCGATTATTTGAGCAGGAAAGCGAAATTTTTCCAACACTGCCCATAAAAAAGCATGATCAACGCGATCGAAAGCCTTTTCTAAGTCAAGACTTAGAATCATAGCTTTGAAATGTTTGGAAGAATTACCTTTAATAAGAACATTACGCAAAACTCTCAAATTTTCAACGCAAGACTGATTTGAAGTACAAGCAGATTGACTATTTCCAACTAATTTTGCCATTATTGGCTGCAAACGATTCCATAAAATTTTTGTAAACAATTTATAGTCTGTATTGAGCATACTAATCGGTCTTCGGTTGTTCAAATCATAAGGGTCACCTTTTTTGGGAATTAAAGTGATTACACTTTCTGAAAACGAAGCAGGGGGATAGTTCCCTTCAAGCAAGTATGAGTTGAATAAGCTTATTAAATCAACCTTAAGTAAATCAAAATGAACAGAATACAATTCATAACATAATCCATCTAATCCAGGAGCACTTCTTTTGGAGGCATGGTTCAAGGCTAAATTCGGTTCGACTTCCGTAATTGGATTTATAAGAGATTGCTGATCATTCTGATTCAAACCAGTTTTGATGTATTTCAAAACATTGTCGTAATTAGTATCAATGTCTGGAGATTTGGCAAACTTTTCCTTAAAGTGTTCAAATAAAGTTTTGCTCAAAATAGTCGTATCTGATATTAAATTTCCATTAATTCTTAATTTCAATATATTCGTTATTGAACAACGGTTTATGTTAGTAGAAATCTGATACAATCCCAATTTTTCCTCTGCTAATAAAGTGTTCGGCTTAAATTTGTAAGATATTGAATTCAGTCTATTATTTTCTATTTGCATTAGTTTTGATTTTATTATTTTCATTTCCACGGACACATCGTCACCTTTATATTGCTTTTCAAATGATTCTTTCAAACACTGGTAGTAGAAGCTTTTTTCTTGGGCGGTTTGCTGGTTCGAATTAAACCTTTCAGCCTTGAAGAATCGTTTCGCTGCACTCTTGAAATCATTATTCCACCAGTAGTTTAGATCGTTTGCCGATCTTCGGGTCTTCAAATTCACATACAAAGATACAAATTTACAGTTTATCTGATCGTCGTTCAAAAGAGAGGAATTAATTTTCCAATAACCACGGCCAAGGAAGTCAAAAAAGAGTTGATCATCCACTCGGTAGGTAAAAACCACTCCATGATTATCGGAGAAAGCTAATGGTTTTGTATCGACGTTAGATATGTATTGTACAAAGGAGCTTGATGAATAAATTCTATCTAATCGTGATTTGGAGCCACTGCGAAAAAAGGTAAAACTAGTATTTCTCTGTTTCAAGTTGCGTTCGACATCTATTAAACCTAGAGATGAAATCAGATTTTTCACCATCTGAAATATTTTTAATTTTGCTATTCGAATCTTCTGGTAAGATTATACAATTAAAATCGCCTAGTAAAACATTTTCCTTTCCTGTAATCAAATGAATCAGAACATCTACCGTAAAAAGAGAGCCTCGTTTTTTTTTTAAATTTACTACCCGAATGTGCGTAAATATTTACAAAATTAACATTATCAACACAAACTGACGTGATTCTACCATTTTCATTCAAAACACAATTTGAATATTCTATATTGTTACGTAACAGGATTGCCGTCCCCTTCCCATCGTCGCTTATATTAACAATTGACCTGTGTGATTTAATGAAAGAAAAGTTTTCAAATGCAACTTCCTGAAGAAAAACCACATCCAAATCATTGTTCCAGATAAAATCTCTCAGATATTTTTTTCAGTGCAACTGATCGCATTCAAGTTGATTGTTGCAATTCGTCTAATTAACGGCATTGCTCCCACAAAACACAGACTGAAGCTTTTAAATCTACAGACTCAAATGATTTCTGTCGAAGCCACATATCATAACAGTAGAACTTAATGTGAGCACCCTTGACGCCCGCCACGTGATCTATTCTTCGATCTACCTACCCTGGCACTAACAGCATCGATGGGACTGACGCTCTCGCTAGTTGCTAGTATCTGTTGTTTCTTTTTAGGTTTACCTTTCTCTTGCTGCCGTCCAATCTCATCTGCTCCGGATGAGTCGTTGTTCGAGGTTGAGTCCGGCACACGTTTTCGATTACTTGCGATAGCCTCAGCGTCCTTACCAGTGTCCATTTTCTCTGCGTCTTTAGCTTTCTCTCCAGATGATCGTCTCTCTTGCGTTCCTTTGGTCACAACTACAGCTTGACCAGATGAACCAGTGGTCACTTTCTCCGATGTAGTTGTTACTGGTTTCGTTGTAGTTGTCGTAACGGATTTGACTGGCACTGGAATAGTGGTCATATTCAAAGTACCTGACGAAGTTGCACTGGATCCGATTGCTGCATTGGCCAATACTTGACTGTACTGACCGCCATTTTGAGCTGCTTTCGTGCTGGCTAGCTTTGGACAATTGGCTTTTACATGTCCTTCATTCTTACAGTAGAAGCACCGATTTTTTAAGCCATCGTAAAAGGTGCGAACTTTGAAATGACCAATGTAAAGGTTTGCTGGTAGTTCTTTTGAGATCTCCAAATGCACACCTCTGACTCCACTGAAAACGTTATAACCAAAATCCGCTGGATACCTCTCTCGCACATGTTGTCTGATGCTTCCGAATTGACTTAAAACTGCTGCTATATCTTTGTCGTCTACCTCGGGCGGCAGATTGAATATTCTTACGTACCGGAAAAGCCTGCTAGCAATGTATATTCGAACCGGAATCTTTGTACCATTTTCATAGTCTCCAAACCAGTTCCGAAACAGTTGAATTCGTTTTCGTCCAGAAACTTGATGTAGAACGCATGGTCGTTTTCGTCTTTATAGATTGAATGCACACTTTCAGGTGGAATTCGCAACTTGAATTCGACAAATCGCAAGACGTCTAGATGCTTTGGCGCTTGTGCCGATGATCCGAAAACAATTTTCAATGTGTTCTTCCTAGTAGCTTCCATTGATACCTTTTTCCGTAGAATCCGTTTGAAGAAAATAATATATGCTATACAAAAGAAGGATAGTCGCTCACGACAAACAGTTCGCACACGTGTGATCGTACCGACGTCCGAGTGTTAACTGGATGTTCGCCTTATTTGATGCTCGGACCAGACATGACCACGGACACATTTCTAGACCAACATTTGTGTACCGGCAACACTTCCAGCCACAACATCGACAACCGCTGTGAAACCAACACATCTACAACGTGTCGTATTTGAAGTGCCCACACAGGCAGCGACGCGAAACTGTCAATGTCACTGGACAGATGTGGAAATATATGCAAGTCATCAGCGTGCAGCAACCTCACCCAATCGGATAGTGCTATACTAAATTGTTATTTTTTAATTCCCTATTGCGAATATTCTTGATATATAGAAGAATTCTAATCTACCTAACTAGAGACACTACAGTTAGTGCTTGAATAACCGGTCTAAACGTGAGTAAATTACTAAATTAAACTAATATGATCCTAATGTCAAATTGAACTACATATGAATTTGTAATACTATAGCTATTATTAATCGACTATCAATCAACGGGCTCTGATACGATTTCTCTCACAAACCATAGCAAGGTACACTAAAATCGTAAGTAGACGTTAATTCTATAACAAATCAGACCCTTAATAATAAAGCGAATTTAGCTTGAAGCTAACCCGATCGAAACCGGTGAGTTCAGTGCGTGATCTCTCGTGTTTCGGACAGCAAAACGATCGCGCGGTCGGCCGAATTATTGTGTTCTGCATTGCGCGGCCGGTAATAAAATTAATCAGTTCAGTGCGTGATCTCTCATGTTTCGGACAGCAGAACGATCGCGCGGTCGACCGAATTATGGTGTTCTGCATTGTGCGGCCGGTAATAAAATTAATCAGTTCAGTGCGTGATCTCTCGTGTTTCGGACAGCAAAACGATCGCGCGGTCGGCCGAATTATTGTGTTCTGCATTGCGCGGCCGGTAATAAAATTAATCAGTTCAGTGCGTGATCTCTCGTGTTTCGGACAGCAAAACGATCGCGCGGTCGGCCGAATTATTGTGTTCTGCATTGCGCGGCCGGTAATAAAATTAATCAGTTCAGTGCGTGATCTCTCATGTTTCGGACAGCAGAACGATCGCGCGGTCGACCGAATTATGGTGTTCTGCATTGTGCGGCCGGTAATAAAATTAATCAGTTCAGTGCGTGATCTCTCATGTTTCGGACAGCAAAACGATCGCGCGGTCGGCCGAATTATTGTGTTCTGCATTGCGCGGCCGGTAATAAAATTAATCAGTTCAGTGCGTGATCTCTCATGTTTCGGACAGCAAAACGATCGCGCGGTCGACCGAATTATTGTGTTCTGCATTGCGCGGCCGGTAATAAAATTAATCAGTTCAGTGCGTGATCTCTCAGGTTTCCCGAACCAGAACGATCGCGCGGTCGACCGAATTATTGTGTTCTGCATTTTGCGGCCGGTAATAAAATTAATCAGTTCAGTGCGTGATCTCTCGTGTTTCGGACAGCAAAACGATCGCGCGGTCGGCCGAATTATTGTGTTCTGCATTGCGCGGCCGGTAATAAAATTAATCAGTTCAGTGCGTGATCTCTCATGTTTCGGACAGCAGAACGATCGCGCGGTCGACCGAATTATGGTGTTCTGCATTGTGCGGCCGGTAATAAAATTAATCAGTTCAGTGCGTGATCTCTCATGTTTCGGACAGCAGAACGATCGCGCGGTCGGCCGAATTATTGTGTTCTGCATTGCGCGGCCGGTAATAAAATTAATCAGTTCAGTGCGTGATCTCTCGTGTTTCGGACAGCAAAACGATCGCGCGGTCGGCCGAATTATTGTGTTCTGCATTGCGCGGCCGGTAATAAAATTAATCAGTTCAGTGCGTGATCTCTCATGTTTCGGACAGCAGAACGATCGCGCGGTCGACCGAATTATTGTGTTCTGCATTGTGCGGCCGGTAATAAAATTAATCAGTTCAGTGCGTGATCTCTCGTGTTTCGGACAGCAAAACGATCGCGCGGTCGGCCGAATTATTGTGTTCTGCATTGCGCGGCCGGTAATAAAATTAATCAGTTCAGTGCGTGATCTCTCGTGTTTCGGACAGCAAAACGATCGCGCGGTCGGCCGAATTATTGTGTTCTGCATTGCGCGGCCGGTAATAAAATTAATCAGTTCAGTGCGTGATCTCTCATGTTTCGGACAGCAGAACGATCGCGCGGTCGACCGAATTATTGTGTTCTGCATTGTGCGGCCGGTAATAAAATTAATCAGTTCAGTGCGTGATCTCTCATGTTTCGGACAGCAGAACGATCGCGCGGTCGACCGAATTATTGTGTTCTGCATTGTGCGGCCGGTAATAAAATTAATCAGTTCAGTGCGTGATCTCTCATGTTTCGGACAGCAGAACGATCGCGCGGTCGACCGAATTATTGTGTTCTGCATTGTGCGGCCGGTAATAAAATTAATCAGTTCAGTGCGTGATCTCTCGTGTTTCGGACAGCAAAACGATCGCGCGGTCGGCCGAATTATTGTGTTCTGCATTGCGCGGCCGGTAATAAAATTAATCAGTTCAGTGCGTGATCTCTCATGTTTCGGACAGCAGAACGATCGCGCGGTCGACCGAATTATGGTGTTCTGCATTGTGCGGCCGGTAATAAAATTAATCAGTTCAGTGCGTGATCTCTCGTGTTTCGGACAGCAAAACGATCGCGCGGTCGGCCGAATTATTGTGTTCTGCATTGCGCGGCCGGTAATAAAATTAATCAGTTCAGTGCGTGATCTCTCATGTTTCGGACAGCAGAACGATCGCGCGGTCGACCGAATTATTGTGTTCTGCATTGTGCGGCCGATAATAAAATTAATCATTTCAGTGCGTGATACTTGTTTCGAAGCATGAGGTGAACCGGTCAAGGGCCGAAAACCTCATTAATAAAGACAATAAAAAAAATAAATAAAAATAAAATTGTTTCGAAGCGGGCTTGGTAGTCATATGGCTACTGCTTCTGCCTCATACGCAGGAGGTCGTGGGTTAAATCCCAGGTCCGTTCCATTCTCCTACTTTGTATCTTTCTCTTTATTTCTCATGTTCTAGCAATCGCTAGAACTGGAAATGGACTTCTATACCGTTTCCATTACTATTCCTATACCTTCAACTTGAGTATTCTAACAGTAATCTGCTAGAATCGGAAATGAACTTATATAGCTCGTTTCCTACATCCAATTACAAATTCCATCAGTTACCTTTTCCTATCTATCACATTGGCAGCTCGTTAACCAAGACGGACCTCTGCCTCTCCAACCTAACCCAGAAATTCCAACAAATTCCGCATGAACTCGTGGCAAGTGCAGAGGTATATTCGGCTTGCAGTGGGCGAGTGATTGCATCATCATTTCCTTCCCCTTCCCTACATTGACTTGCATTCTGACGTGGCAGGCGCCAGTATGACCTAACAAATGAGATCACCAGTACTTGTACATTGAAGATGTGTGCTAGTCCCAAGCAAACATCTGTTGGTTCCCTGTGCAAGAACAGCTGATCTGGTCATAATGGAGTAGCAACTACGAGCAGTCAATCAAGCTCAAGCTCAAGCTGAAGCTAACCCGATCGAAACCGGTGTTTGCTCCCGAGAATTGGTGTGACATTGCCCCTACCCCAATAACAATTTGAAAAGGGCGTAACAGCCAAAATTTATTCCTCCTGATTCTTGGTCTACATATATAGTAAATGTTGGTCTAGATTTGCTGGCGATTATCATAAACTCTATCGGAGAACGGCTCTGTGAGCGGATAAAGTCCTGATTCGGATACGAACTGCTGTATCCAGTGTTGTAAAATGTCATTTGCATTCGTTTGTATAATTTTCCCAGAACTTGTTTCAGAAGGTAGCTATCAATTCATGTTGTATGACGAACTTATAGCGGTTAAATGGGCCTACAACTTTGTCTAACGAGACTTTGCTGTAAATATGTAATCTGGGGCGTGGGAGGCAAAATGTCATTCAAATGACATTATGTCAAATGACACGTGACATTTTGGAGAGTTTTCACTCTCCAGCCTTTGATGTTATACTTAGAGCAATGTACCCTTGGACAAAAATATAACCCTACTCAAGCGTTATGAGTACATTCAAAATTATGGAAGAAATTTTGCTTCTAAAGAAAGTTATGAGCAAATTAGTCAAATGACATGCAGATGACATTTTACAAGCCTGGCTGTATCCCCGTAAGCTACCAACAAAATATTCTCGGGGTAAATGAAGAAGTGGATGTTGAGCGTAATATGATGGAATTGTAACTCTTCGTTGTCAACTGGACCCTAAAGGAGCATCCCATGAAGAATTTCTGAATGAAAGCAATAAAGTTCTTAGTCAATCCTCAATCGCTGAGTTGCTTAAGCACTAAGAGCAGTTCAGTTTCGGTTGATGAGATGTGTAGCGGAAGACTAGGTTATGCAATTCGTATAAGATCGCTTGCGCAAAGTAGGGACGTATGGATTCTAGCGTAAAATTTCTAATAAGTTGCGCCATTTTGTAGGAATTTCTAAAAATTGATCACTAGCATCATTTTTAGATGACGAACCTACTTATGTTGGTTGAAATACCCTGCCTTTATAGTCCGGAGACGAGCCAGCCTAGGGCTGATAGTCTCATTAATAAAGACAATAATAAACCCTGCCTTGATATGGTAGTTTCCATGTTATCAGCCATGCCGTTTCTGGTTAACGGTAGGCAAAAAAATGCGTTTTCAATTTCAAGTTGGTCTTCAATGGTCCTCTGCTTAATTTTTCAGATTCTGTACAATTTCAAACTTGTCGCTCTCTTGCGATAACTTTCGATTCTGTTTATTTTTAGGTTCGATTCTGTTAAGGACACTCTTCACAGATTCCAAATTCAAAACTACTCGCGTTTTCAAGGGCACAACACTCGATTCGGAAGTAACGCGCAACTGTCATTTTCATTATTTCACGCATGCTGCGACGCAGCAAAGCTGAATTGTTGCTCCCGTACAGATCGGAGCCAGCCTCCCTTTTAAAATCAACTCATCATGGTAACGTTGATGGAAGTGAGGAGTGTGCTCTAACAAGTTCTGGGTAGAGTCCCGTCTAGAAGAGCTATGAGGTCTGCTTCATCGAATGCCTCTAAATGGCAACGGCGGGCGTTCAAGCTCCTAGCAGGATAGAGAAAAAAGCGAAAATGGGAAATACGGATCAGATCATTCACTTTCTCGCTTAACTTTTCAAAAGGCCTAAGTAATTTTTTTTTCATGAATTAATTTGACAGAACAACATGAAAGCTACTGATAGCAGTATTCAATTTAATTCATGAAAAAATGTTACTTAGATCCTTTTGAAAAGTTAACCGAGCATTGTTCTTTATTGCTTGTATAGCATCACAAATCTTTGTTCACTGGGAGCCGGAATCGACACGGTCGTTCCGGTAAGATCTTAGCATCCACTATACCAGTAGACCTGAGTAACGATTGACATTTTATCGGCGGCAGCGTAATAGATCATTTTTAACCAGCGACGGCGGCGTGGTTGCATTACACCGTTAGTGAATCAATTTCATGCATTAGGAAATTTCTTCGGAAACTCCTGCAGGAATTCTTCCAGATGTACCCCCACAATTTCCTCCAGTAGTTCCTCCAGGAATTCTTGCGGAAATCCCTCTGGAAATTTCTCTAGAGATTTCTCCGGAATTCCTCTGTGAGTTCTCCGGTAGTCCCTACAGGAAATCTTTCAGATGTTCTACGGGAATTCTTCCGGAAGTTTCTCCAGGAATTCCTCCGCAAGTTCCTCCAGGAATTGCTCCGGAAGTTCCTTCAGGAATTGCTCCGGAAGTTCCTCCAGGAATTGCTCCGGAAGTTCCTCCAGAAGTTCCTCCAGGAATTCCTCCGGAAGTTCCTCAAAGAATTCCTCCGGAAGTTCCTCCAGGAATTCCTCCGGAAGTTCCTCCAGGAATTCTTCCGGAAGTTCCTCCAGGAATTCCTCCGGAATTTCCTCCAGGAATTCCTCCGGAATTTCCTCCAGGAATTCCTCCGGAATTTCCTCCAGGAATTCCTCCGGAATTTCCTCCAAGAAGTTCCTCCAGGAATTCCTCCGGAAGTTCCTCCAGGAATTCCTCCGGAAGTTCCTCCAGGAATTCCTCCGGAAGTTCCTCCAGGAATTCCTCCGGAAGTTCCTCCAGGAATTCCTCCGGAAGTTCCTCCAGGAATTCCTCCGGAAGTTCCTCCAGGAATTCCTCCGGAAGTTCCTCCAGGAATTCCTCCGGAAGTTCCTCCAGGAATTCCTCCGGAAGTTCCTCCAGGAATTCCTCCGGAAGTTCCTCCAGGAATTCCTCCGGAAGTTCCTCCAGGAATTCCTCCGGAAGTTCCTCCAGGAATTCCTCCGGAAGTTCCTCCAGGAATTCCTCCGGAAGTTCCTCCAGGAATTCCTCCGGAAGTTCCTCCAGGAATTCCTCCGGAAGTTCCTCCAGGAATTCCTCCGGAAGTTCCTCCAGGAATTCCTCCGGAAGTTCCTCCAGGAATTCCTCCGGAAGTTCCTCCAGGAATTCCTCCGGAAGTTCCTCCAGGAATTCCTCCGGAAGTTCCTCCAGGAATTCCTCCGGAAGTTCCTCCAGGAATTCCACCAGGAATTCCTCCGGAAGTTCCTCCAGGAATTCCTCCGGAAGTTCCTCCAGGAATTCCTCCGGAAGTTCCTCCAGGAATTCCTCCGGAAGTTCCTCCAGGAATTCCTCCGGAAGTTCCTCCAGGAATTCCTCCGGAAGTTCCTCCAGGAATTCCTCCGGAAGTTCCTCCAGGAATTCCTCCGGAAGTTCCTCCAGGAATTCCTCCGGAAGTTCCTCTGGAAGTTCCTCCAGGAATTCCTGCGAAAGTTCCTCCAGGAATTCCTGCGGAAGTTCCTCCGGAAGTTCCTCCAGAAATTCCTCCGAAAGTTCCTCCAGGAATTCCTCCAGAAGTTCCTCCAGGAACTCCTCCGGAGGTTCCTCCAGGAATTCCTCCGGAAGTTCCTCCAGGAATTCCTCCGGAAGTTCCTCCAGGAATTCCTCCGGAAGTTCCTCCGGAAGTTCCTCCGGAAGTTCCTCCAGGAATTCCTCCGGAAGTTCCTCCAGGAATTCCGCCGGAAGTTCCTCCAGGAATTCCGCCGGAAGTTCCTCCAGGAATTCCGCCGGAAGTTCCTCCAGGAATTCCGCCGGAAGTTCCTCCAGGAATTCCGCCGGAAGTTCCTCCAGGAATTCCGCCGGAAGTTTCTCCAGGAATTCCGCCGGAAGTTCCTCCAGGAATTCCGCCGGAAGTTCCTCCAGGAATTCCTCCGGAAGTTCCTCCAGGAATTCCTCCGGAAGTTCCTCCAGGAATTCCTCCGGAAGTTCCTCCATGAATTCCGCCGGAAGTTCCTCCAGGAATTCCGCCGGAAGTTCCTCCAGGAATTCCGCCGGAAGTTCCTCCAGGAATTCCGCCGGAAGTTCCTCCAGGAATTCCGCCGGAAGTTTCACCAGGAATTCCGCCGGAAGCTCCTCCAGGAATTCCGCCGGAAGTTAATCCAGGAATTCCTCCGGAAGTTCCTCCAGGAATTCCTACGGAAGTTCCTCCAGGAATTCCTCCGGAAGTTCCCCCAGGAATTCCTCCGGACGTTCCTCCAGGAATTCCTCCGGAAGTTCCTCCAGGAATTCCTCCGGAAGTTCCTCCAGGAATTCCTCGGAAGTTCCTCCAGGAATTCCTCCGGAAGTTCCTCCAGGAATTCCTCCGGAAGTTCCTCCAGGAATTCCTCCGGAAGTTCCTCCAGGAATTCCTCGGAAGTTCCTCCAGGAATTCCTCCGGAAGTTCCTCCAGGAATTCCTCCGGAAGTTCCTCCAGGAATTCCTCCGGAAGTTCCTCCAGGAATTCCTCCGGAAGTTCCTCCAGGAATTCCTCCGGAAGTTCCTCCAGGAATTCCTCCGGAAGTTCCTCCAGGAATTCCTCCGGAAGTTCCTCCAGGAATTCCTCCGGAAGTTCCTCCAGGAATTCCTCCGGAAGTTCCTCCAGGAATTCCTCCGGAAGTTCCTCCAGGAATTCCTCCGGAAGTTCCTCCAGGCATTCCTACGGAAGTTCCTCCAGGAATTCCTACGGAAGTTCCTCCAGGAATTCCTCCGGAAGTTCCCCCAGGAATTCCTCCGGAAGTTCCCCCAGGAATTCCTCAGAAAGTTCCTCCAGGAATTCTCCGGAAGTTCCTCCAGGAATTCCTCCGGAAGTTCCTCCAGGAATTCCTCCGGAAGTTCCTCCAGGAATTCCTCCGGAAGTTCCTCCAGGAATTCCTCCGGAAGTTCCTCCAGGAATTCCTCCGGAAGTTCCTCCAGGAATTCCTCCGGAAGTTCCTCCAGGAATTCCTCCGGAAGTTCCTCCAGGAATTCCTCCGGAAGTTCCTCCAGGAATTCCTCCAGAAGTTCCTCCAGGAATTCCTCCGGAAGTTCCTCCAGGAATTCCTCCGGAAGTTCCTCCAGGAATTCCTCCGGAAGTTCCTCCAGGAATTCCTCCGGAAGTTCTTCAGGAATTCCCCCGGAAATTCCTCCAGGAATTCCTCCGGAAGTTCCTCCAGGAATTCCTCCGGAAGTTCCTCCAGGAATCCTTCCGGAAGTTCCTCCAGGAATTCCTCCGGAAGTTCCTCCAGGAATTCCTCCGGAAGTTCCTCCAGGAATTCCTCCGGAAGTTCCTCCAGGAATTCCTCCGGAAGTTCCTCCAGGAATTCCTCCGGAAGTTCCTCCAGGAATTCCTCGGAAGTTCCTCCAGGAATTCCTCCGGAAGTTCCTCCAGGAATTCCTCCGGAAGTTCCTCCAGGAATTCCTCCGGAAGTTCCTCCAGGAATTCCTCCGGAAGTTCCTCCAGGAATTCCTCCGGAAGTTCCTCCAGGAATTCCTCCGGAAGTTCCTCCAGGAATTCCTCCGGAAGTTCCTCCAGGAATTCCTCCGGAAGTTCCTCCAGGAATTCCTCCGGAAAGTTCCTCCAGGAATTCCTCCGGAAAGTTCCTCCAGGAATTCCTGCGGAAGTTCATCCAGGAATTCCTCCGGAAGTTCCTCCGGGAATTCCTCCGGAAGTTCCTCCGGGAATTCCTCCGGAAGTTCCTCCGGGAATTCCTCCTGAAGTTCCTCCGGGAATTCCTCCGGAAGTTCCTCCAGGAATTCCTCCGGAAGTTCCTCCAGGAATTCCTCCGGAAGTTCCTCCAGGAATTCCTCCGGAAGTTCCTCCAGGAATTCCTCCGGAAGTTCCTCCAGGAATTCCTCCGGAAGTTCCTCCAGGAATTCCTCGGAAGTTCCTCCAGGAATTCCTCCGGAAGTTCCTCCAGGAATTCCTCCGGAAGTTCCTCCAGGAATTCCTCCGGAAGTTCCTCCAGGAATTCCTCCGAAGTTCCTCCAGGAATTCCTCCGGAAGTTCCTCCAGGAATTCCTCCGGAAGTTCCTCCAGGAATTCCTCCGGAAGTTCCTCCAGGAATTCCTCCGGAAGTCCTTCCAGGAATTCCTCGGAAGTTCCTCCAGGAATTCCTCCGGAAGTTCCTCCAGGAATTCCTCCGGAAGTTCCTCCAGGAATTCCTCCGGAAGTTCCTCCAGGAATTCCTCCGGAAGTTCCTCCAGGAATTCCTCCGGAAGTTCCTCCAGGAATTCCTCCGGAAGTTCCTCCAGGAATTCCTCCGGAAGTTCCTCCAGGAATTCCTCCGGAAGTTCCTCCAGGAATTCCTCCGGAAGTTCCTCCAGGAATTCCTCCGGAAGTTCCTCCAGGAATTCCTCCGAAGTTCCTCCAGGAATTCCTCCGGAAGTTCCTCCAGGAATTCCTCCGGAAGTTCCTCCAGGAATTCCTCCGGAAGTTCCTCCAGGAATTCCTCCGGAAGTTCCTCCAGGAATTCCTCCGGAAGTTCCTCCAGGAATTCCTCCGGAAGTTCCTCCAGGAATTCCTCCGAAGTTCCTCCAGGAATTCCTCCGGAAGTTCCTCCAGGAATTCCTCCGGAAGTTCCTCCAGGAATTCCTCCGGAAGTTCCTCCAGGAATTCCTCCGGAAGTTCCTCCAGGAATTCCTCCGGAAGTTCCTCCAGGAATTCCTCCGGAAGTTCCTCCAGGAATTCCTCCGGAAGTTCCTCCAGGAATTCCTCCGGAAGTTCCTCCAGGAATTCCTCCGGAAGTTCCTCCAGGAATTCCTCCGGAAGTTCCTCCAGGAATTCCTCCGGAAGTTCCTCCAGGAATTCCTCCGGAAGTTCCTCCAGGAATTCCTCCGGAAGTTCCTCCAGGAATTCCTCCGGAAGTTCCTCCAGGAATTCCTCCGGAAGTTCCTCCAGGAATTCCTCCGGAAGTTCCTCCAGGAATTCCTCGGAAGTTCCTCCAGGAATTCCTCCGGAAGTTCCTCCAGGAATTCCTCCGGAAGTTCCTCCAGGAATTCCTCGGAAGTTCCTCCAGGAATTCCTCCGGAAGTTCCTCCAGGAATTCCTCCGGAAGTTCCTCCAGGAATTCTCCGGAAGTTCCTCCAGGAATTCCTCCGAAGTTCCTCCAGGAATTCCTCCGGAAGTTCCTCCAGGAATTCCTCCGGAAGTTCCTCCAGGAATTCCTCCGGAAGTTCCTCCAGGAATTCCTCCGGAAGTTCCTCCAGGAATTCCTCCGGAAGTTCCTCAGGAATTCCTCGGAAGTTCCTCCAGGAATTCCTCCGGAAGTTCCTCCAGGAATTCCTCGGAAGTTCCTCCAGGAATTCCTCCGGAAGTTCCTCCAGGAATTCCTCCGGAAGTTCCTCCAGGAATTCCTCCGGAAGTTCCTCCAGGAATTCCTCCGGAAGTTCCTCCAGGAATTCCTCCGGAAGTTCCTCCAGGAATTCCTCCGGAAGTTCCTCCAGGAATTCCTCCGGAAGTTCCTCCAGGAATTCCTCCGGAAGTTCCTCCAGGAATTCCTCCGGAAGTTCCTCCAGGAATTCCTCCGGAAGTTCCTCCAGGAATTCCTCCGGAAGTTCCTCCAGGAATTCCTCCGGAAGTTCCTCCAGGAATTCCTCCGGAAGTTCCTCCAGGAATTCCTCCGGAAGTTCCTCCAGGAATTCCTCGGAAGTTCCTCCAGGAATTCCTCCGGAAGTTCCTCCAGGAATTCCTCCGGAAGTTCCTCCAGGAATTCCTCCGGAAGTTCCTCCAGGAATTCCTCCGGAAGTTCCTCCAGGAATTCCTCCGGAAGTTCCTCCAGGAATTCCTCCGGAAGTTCCTCCAGGAATTCCTCCGGAAGTTCCTCCAGGAATTCCTCGGAAGTTCCTCCAGGAATTCCTCCGGAAGTTCCTCCAGGAATTCCTCCGAAGTTCCTCCAGGAATTCCTCCGGAAGTTCCTCCAGGAATTCCTCCGGAAGTTCCTCCAGGAATTCCTCCGGAAGTTCCTCCAGGAATTCCTCCGAAGTTCCTCCAGGAATTCCTCCGGAAGTTCCTCCAGGAATTCCTCCGGAAGTTCCTCCAGGAATTCCTCCGGAAGTTCCTCCAGGAATTCCTCCGAAGTTCCTCCAGGAATTCCTCCGGAAGTTCCTCCAGGAATTCCTCCGGAAGTTCCTCCAGGAATTCCTCCGGAAGTTCCTCCAGGAATTCCTCCGGAAGTTCCTCCAGGAATTCCTCCGGAAGTTCCTCCAGGAATTCCTCCGGAAGTTCCTCCAGGAATTCCTCCGGAAGTTCCTCCAGGAATTCCTCCGGAAGTTCCTCCAGGAATTCCTCCGGAAGTTCCTCCAGGAATTCCTCGGAAGTTCCTCCAGGAATTCCTCCGGAAGTTCCTCCAGGAATTCCTCCGGAAGTTCCTCCAGGAATTCCTCCGGAAGTTCCTCCAGGAATTCCTCGGAAGTTCCTCCAGGAATTCCTCCGGAAGTTCCTCCAGGAATTCCTCCGGAAGTTCCTCCAGGAATTCCTCCGGAAGTTCCTCCAGGAATTCCTCCGGAAGTTCCTCCAGGAATTCCTCCGGAAGTTCCTCCAGGAATTCCTCCGAAGTTCCTCCAGGAATTCCTCCGGAAGTTCCTCCAGGAATTCCTCCGGAAGTTCCTCCAGGAATTCCTCCGGAAGTTCCTCCAGGAATTCCTCCGGAAGTTCCTCCAGGAATTCCTCCGGAAGTTCCTCCAGGAATTCCTCCGGAAGTTCCTCCAGGAATTCCTCCGGAAGTTCCTCCAGGAATTCCTCCGGAAGTTCCTCCAGGAATTCCTCCGGAAGTTCCTCCAGGAATTCCTCCGGAAGTTCCTCCAGGAATTCCTCCGGAAGTTCCTCCAGGAATTCCTCCGGAAGTTCCTCCAGGAATTCCTCCGGAAGTTCCTCCAGGAATTCCTCCGAAGTTCCTCCAGGAATTCCTCCGGAAGTTCCTCCAGGAATTCCTCCGGAAGTTCCTCCAGGAATTCCTCCGGAAGTTCCTCCAGGAATTCCTCCGGAAGTTCCTCCAGGAATTCCTCCGAAGTTCCTCCAGGAATTCCTCCGGAAGTTCCTCCAGGAATTCCTCCGGAAGTTCCTCCAGGAATTCCTCCGGAAGTTCCTCCAGGAATTCCTCCGGAAGTTCCTCCAGGAATTCCTCCGGAAGTTCCTCCAGGAATTCCTCCGGAAGTTCCTCCAGGAATTCCTCCGGAAGTTCCTCCAGGAATTCCTCCGGAAGTTCCTCCAGGAATTCCTCCGGAAGTTCCTCCAGGAATTCCTCCGGAAGTTCCTCCAGGAATTCCTCCGGAAGTTCCTCCAGGAATTCCTCCGGAAGTTCCTCCAGGAATTCCTCCGGAAGTTCCTCCAGGAATTCCTCCGAAGTTCCTCCAGGAATTCCTCCGGAAGTTCCTCCAGGAATACCTTCGGAAGTTCCTCCAGGAATTCCTCCAGGAATTCCTCGGAAGTTCCTCCAGGAATTCCTCGGAAGTTCCTCCAGGAATTCCTCCGGAAGTTCCTCCAGGAATTCATCCGAAAGTTCCTCCAGGAATTCCTCGGAAGTTCCTCCAGGAATTCCTCCGGAAGTTCCTCCAGGAATTCCTCCGGAAGTTCCTCCAGGAATTCCTCCGGAAGTTCCTCCAGGAATTCCTCCGGAAGTTCCTCCAGGAATTCCTCCGGAAGTTCCTCCAGGAATTCCTCCGGAAGTTCCTCAGGAATTCCTCCGGAAGTTCCTCCAGGAATTCCTCCGGAAGTTCCTCCAGGAATTCCTCCGGAAGTTCCTCCAGGAATTCCTCCGGAAGTTCCTCCAGGAATTCCTCGGAAGTTCCTCCAGGAATTCCTCCGGAAGTTCCTCCAGGAATTCCTCCGGAAGTTCCTCCAGGAATTCCTCCGGAAGTTCCTCCAGGAATTCCTCCGGAAGTTCCTCCAGGAATTCCTCCGGAAGTTCCTCCAGGAATTCCTCCGGAAGTTCCTCCAGGAATTCCTCCGGAAGTTCCTCCAGGAATTCCTCCGGAAGTTCCTCCAGGAATTCCTCCGGAAGTTCCTCCAGGAATTCCTCCGGAAGTTCCTCCAGGAATTCCTCCGGAAGTTCCTCCAGGAATTCCTCCGGAAGTTCCTCCAGGAATTCCTCCGGAAGTTCCTCCAGGAATTCCTCCGAAGTTCCTCCAGGAATTCCTCCGGAAGTTCCTCCAGGAATTCCTCCGGAAGTTCCTCCAGGAATTCCTCCGGAAGTTCCTCCAGGAATTCCTCCGGAAGTTCCTCCAGGAATTCCTCGGAAGTTCCTCCAGGAATTCCTCCGGAAGTTCCTCCAGGAATTCCTCCGAAGTTCCTCCAGGAATTCCTCGGAAGTTCCTCCAGGAATTCCTCCGGAAGTTCTCCAGGAATTCCTCCGGAAGTTCCTCCAGGAATTCCTCCGGAAGTTCCTCCAGGAATTCCTCCGGAAGTTCCTCCAGGAATTCCTCCGGAAGTTCCTCCAGGAATTCCTCCGGAAGTTCCTCAGGAATTCCTCCGGAAGTTCCTCCAGGAATTCCTCCGGAAGTTCCTCCAGGAATTCCTCCGGAAGTTCCTCCAGGAATTCCTCCGGAAGTTCCTCCAGGAATTCCTCCGGAAGTTCCTCCAGGAATTCCTCGGAAGTTCCTCAGGAATTCCTCGGAAGTTCCTCCAGGAATTCCTCCGGAAGTTCCTCCAGGAATTCCTCCGGAAGTTCCTCCAGGAATTCCTCCGGAAGTTCCTCCAGGAATTCCTCCGGAAGTTCCTCCAGGAATTCCTCCGGAAGTTCCTCCAGGAATTCCTCCGGAAGTTCCTCCAGGAATTCCTCCGGAAGTTCCTCCAGGAATTCCTCCGGAAGTTCCTCCAGGAATTCCTCCGGAAGTTCCTCCAGGAATTCCTCCGGAAGTTCCTCCAGGAATTCCTTCGGAATTCTCCCAGAAGTTCCACCAGGAATTCCTCCGGAAGTTCCTCCAGGAATTTCTCCGGAAGTTCCTCCAGGAATTCCTCCGGAAGTTCCTCCAGGAATTCCTCCGGAAGTTCCTCCAGGAATTCCTCCGGAAGTTCCTCCAGGAATTCCTCCGGAAGTTCCTCCAGGAATTCCTCCGGAAGTTCCTCCAGGAATTCCTCCGGAAGTTCCTCCAGGAATTCCTCAGGAAGTTCCTCCAGGAATTCCTCCGGAAGTGCTTCCAGGAATTCCTCGGAAAGTTCCTCCAGGAATTCCTCCGAAGTTCCTCCAGGAATTCCTCCGGAAATTCCTTCAGAAATTCCTCCGGAGGTTCCTCCAGAAATTCCTCCGGTTTTTCCTCCAGGAATTACTCCTGAAGTTCCTCCAGGAATTCCTTCGAAAGTTCCTCCAGGAATTACTCCAAAAGTTTCTCCAGGAATTTCTCCGGAAGTTCCTCCTGGGATTCCTCTGGAAGTTCCTCCAAAAATTCCTCCAGAAGTTCGCCCAGTAATTCATCCAGAAGTTCGCCCAGTAATTCATCCGGAAGTTCCTCCAGGAATTCCTCAGGAAGTTCCTCCACAAATTCCTCCGGAAGTTCCTCCAGGAATTCCTCCGGAAGTTCCTCCAGGAATTCCTCCGGAAGTTCCTCCAGGAATTCCTCCGGAAGTTCCTCCAGGAATTCCTCCGGAAGTTCCTCCAGGAATTCCTCCGGAAGTTCCTCCAGGAATTCCTCGCGAAGTTCCTCCAGGAATTCCTCCGGAAGTTCCTCCAGGAATTCCTCCAGGAGTTCCTCCAGGAATTCCTCCGGAAGTTCCTCCAGGAATTCCTCCGGAAGTTCCTCCAGGAATTCCTCCGGAAGTTCCTCCAGGAATTCCTCCGGAAGTTCCTCCAGGAATTCCTCCGGAAGTTCCTCCAGAATTCCTCCGGAAGTTCCTCCAGGAATTCCTCCGGAAGTTCCTCCAGGAATTCCTCCGGAAGTTCCTCCAGGAATTCCTCCGGAAGTTCCTCAGGAATTCCTCCGAAGTTCCTCCAGGAATTCCTCGGAAGTTCCTCCAGGAATTCCTCCGGAGTTCCACCAGAATTTCCTCGGGAGGTTCCTCCAGGAATTCCTCGGAAGTTCCTCCAGGAATTCCTCGGAAGTTCCTCCAGGAATTCTCCGAAGTTCCTCCAGAATTCCTCCGGAAGTTCCTCCAGGAATTCCTCCGGAAGTTCCTCCAGGAATTCCTCCGGAAGTTCCTCCAGGAATTCCTCCGGAAGTTCCTCCAGGAATTCCTCCGGAAGTTCCTCCAGGAATTCCTCCGGAAGTTCCTCCAGGAATACCTCCGAAATTCCTCAGGAATTCTTCCGGAAATTCTTTCAGGAATTCCTCGGAAGTTCCTCCAGGAATTCCTCCGGAAGTTCCTCCAGGAATTCCTCCGGAAGTTCCTCCAGGAATTCCTCCGGAAGTTCCTCCAGGAATTCCTCCGGAAGTTCCTCCAGGAATTCCTCCGGAAGTTCCTCCAGGAATTCCTCCGGAAGTTCCTTCAGGAATTCCTCCGGAAGTTCCTTCAGGAATTCCTCCGGAAGTTCCTCCAGGAATTCATCCGGAAGTTTCTCAAGGAATTCCTCCGGAAGTTCCTCCAGGAATTCCTCCGGAAGTTCCTCCAGGAATTCCTCCGGAAGTTCCTCCAGGAATTCCTCCGGAAGTTCCTCCAGGAATTCCTCCGGAAGTTCCTCCAGGAATTCCTCCGGAAGTTCCTCCAGGAATTCCCTCGGAATTCTCCCAGAAATTCCTCCAGGAATTCCTCCGGAAGTTCCTCCAGGAATTCTCCCAGAAGTTCCTCCAGTAATTCCTCCGGAAGTTCCTCCAGGAATTCCTCCTGAAGTTCTTCAAAGAATTCCTCCGAAAGTTCCTCCAGGAATTCTTCCGGAAGTTTCTCAATGAATTCCTCCCGAAACTCCGCCAAGTAATCCTTCGGAAGTTCTTCCAAGAAATCATCGAAAAACTCGACTAGGATTTACTCCAGAAATTTGTCCTTGAACTCCTTAAACTCTTGAAAATTCCACGAACATTCTTCTTAAATCATCTCCAAGTATGTCTCCAGGAATTCTTTCAAAAACAACCCAGACTATCACGACAAATTATAGATTTTGGAGGCTTATAAGTTGATCATTTTTCAACGGAATTTTATGATTTTATCACCAATCGATTGCATTTTTTTAAGATACAAAATCACCATTCATATTTAATAATTTTTAATTGTGCACTATTCATTTGATTGATGTGGTAAATGTGTACGATAAAATGGTATTCAACGCATTTGCAGGGCAAAATGGCTTAACACATAAAATCTGTCATCGTTTTTACTACGTTTTAGACGAATATTTCAATAAATATTCAAAATTATTATCTAAGCTGCATCTAAGCTGCATCTAAGCTGCAACGAAAAGATTGAAACATTTCTTGAATTTCACTACAATGGCCAATCTGGTCATTCTTTTTATTTATCTTTTATTTATCATTTTTTTTATCTATTGTATTTATTTGACAGGCTCAGGCGTGTATAACACTTAACGGAACCGAGACTCTTAATGATATTTACAATCGATATCATCTTATTATCAACACTTTGTAAGGGAAAGGGACAAAGACCAAGATACTCGTGGCGACTCAAGGTTAGATTGCGTAATTTGGCGATGGACGGGGTTGGGATTTAGGTTTGAGGTATTTCAGCTGCTCATCCGGGTATATGACGTCATGTCTGGTTTGACGTAGCGTCGTGCTCGGGTTTTGCTATCTGGTCATTCTTATAGCTCGGTTCTAAGATGCGATTAAAAACGCTAAGTACATCATCAAATAGCGGATCGAACAAAAGTTTGGAATTAAAATACGTTATAAAGTCACAAAAAGCTAGTCGTTTTGAGTAGAAAATCAATACGATATGTAGCCATTGTAATTTTGTTTTTGTTAAGTACATTTTTAAAAGTCCTCAGCTGTCCCCTTATAGTTTTCTTATAGAATTTGCTTTGGAAATTATTTAAGAAATTCTTGCAGTATATTCTGTCAGAAATCTCAAATTTTATGCAGGTACTTACCCCAGAATTTCTACAAAAATTATCCAAAAAGCCCTTCGGGATTTTCCGGGAAAATTTCTCAAGGATTCGGAATTTCCAACATCATAAAAAAATACCCAGTAAATTCTTCCACATAAACTACCAATTTTTCTTTCATAAATTCCTTCATGAGGACTCCCATAAATGTATCCATGTATTTCGTGGGAAACCACTTCAAGAGTTCTTCCAGAAATTTCTCCAAGAAACCCTTCCTGAAGAAGTGGAGTGGATTTTCCACATAATTTCATGGAGAAATTCTCAAAAGAATTCTCCTAGCAGAGTATCTGAAAAAAATCTAGGAGAAATTCTAAAACAAGAGGTCTATAATAATGACCGCTAAATAAACTACCTGCAGAGAAATTCAGTTCTGTGACACAAGATGGCAGGAAAGACTTCCTTCGATCCCTGCAAAACACATTGACCTATAACCAACGTTTCCGATGTGTATGGAGGAAAATAAACTGCAGAAGGAAGAGGCCTCCCGAACGGCCTCCAAAACATTTTTTCGGTATTCCTCAATATCTATCGTATTTGAGGTAGATGTAACACAACTAGAATGATAACTTGATATTTCCTCCAGTTTGTCGAAGCTTCAAATGATTTTGTGAAACTAAAACAAAACCATTTGTAGCAGTATCCTACGATGTACCATGCGCCTCCGCATGCATTAGCGCACTGTCCCCATTATACAAAATCAATCTCTACTCATGACCATAATAAGGGTTTGATACTAAAGCGTATTATGGTGAACTAGTGTAGCAAGTATGATGTGCGATTCAAATAAGTCAATCGAGTAATTAATCTGTACCCATATTTATATTTTATTTTACCCTCAATTTGAAAGCAACCAACCTTCTAAACCCTAACTAAATCGAAAATCTTTGACATCGATTATGAGATGACTCATTCCCTACGCATTCAATAAAATTATCATAAGTTTTATTTAGCAACGGACCTCATACCAGTTTTAATAGATCAACCCGATCAAAAAAACACACACGGAGAAAACCAAACCAGAACTCATAGCGTTCAAGTGGAACAACCAACCAAGGGGAAAAATACGGCCGCCGGTGTTAGGTTTCATTTTCCCATCAATATTGTGACATTTACGACATCCAAATTATGACAATTTCAAATCCTCATCCCGACGACAACCGGACAAACGAGCAGCAACGCCATCAAACTCGCAAGCCAAAGTGTCACCAGCTGTCCGCCTGTCTTGTGCGCCGCACCGCCCGGAGCCGCGTAAAACTATAACAACCGATCTGCGTCGTCGTCATCGTCCGAACACTTTTGTGAATAAACGGTAAATATATTCATAAATTTAAATCGAAATCGTATCCGTGTGAAGATCGGAGCAGTTCGGTGAAGTGACGGAATTGTAACTCTGGCTCTCCCTACTAACAACGGACGATACGAAGGAGATCATTATGTCAACAGTGGTTGAATGAAAAAGAAATGTTGGTCAAATTTTGCGATTCTACTGGATCACCGTCATCAAAGATAGATCCTATTGACTGGAATTAGAAAATGTTCAGTACATTACCCAAAACTCAGTGGATTAGTCATACTATACTTTCTACTTGCTCGGACGGAAATTGAACCCAATGCTATCCGCACGACTTACCTAAAAGGTTTCTATAAAGAGTTTTCAATTAATTATTGGCAGTTGCTGATTTTCTACCCGCCGCTGTCACATCCAGGCGCTATAGTATATGCGCAAAATAGCCAGCAAGAGTTAACCGCCAGAAATTTGTATGGCGAAAGTCATCTAACGCGGGTTTTCTCAAAATAAGAAACATTTCATGAAAAACTATTTGGTTATCGATTATATAGAAAGTAGTCCGCTACCATGCCTACCAAATATTTTTTTGATGAAAGTGCTTAATTTTGAGAAATCGAACCTTAGATGCTTTTCGCCATACTGATTTCAGAAAGTTAACTCCTAGTGTGCCGCTGTAAGCATGCTCAAAGCAGGCGATTCATTTCAATGAATTTCAATTGAGAGTGACGAAAAGTATAGCATAGAAAAAAAAAAGTTTTAGCTGTTGTTACCGCTACAAAAAAGCATAAGCCAGAATATCTTGTACAGAATTTAAGAAATCAAAATATTTAAAATACTGTACACTTTAATGAATCGACTGCTTTGAGCGTGCTTACAGCGGCACTCTAGGAGTTAACTTTCTGAAATCAGTATGGCGAAAGGCATCTAAGGTTCGATTTCTCAAAATTAAGCACTTCAATCGAAAAAATATTTGGTAGGCGTAGTAGCGGACGCCATCCCTCATAACCGGTACCAAATAGTTTTTCATGAAAAGTTCCTAATTTGGAGAAAAACAGCGTTAGATGTCTTTCGCCATACAAATTTCTGGCGGTTAACTCTTGCTGGCTATTTTGTGCATATACTATAACGCCTGGATGTGGCTGCGGCGGGTAGAAAATCAGCCACTGCCAATAATTCATTCTTTGTTTTCGATTGCTTTTAATTAAGGACTTGTCGTTTTTAAATCATTTAGTTTTCATAGGATCATCATGCTAAAGATTTAAAACTGGAAATGTTATCCCATTTTTATAAAATTCAACCAGTTCTTGATCACTATGCAGCAGCATTACCAACAGCAGCTAGTTCTGCCATCATCCTCGTGTGGCACCTTTGCTGTGCCCTGTAACGCCGGGGGAGAGGTGTGAGAAGAAATCGATCGTTGATCACCTTTTATTCGACCTCATATCGCTCGAAAATCGATTATCGTCAATATTTCCATAAATTTCCATCACGCACGTTCTCCAGGTCGCGTTCTGCTATCAGCTTACAGACGAACTGGAAGTGTGAGGAACCAATTCGTCGCATGGGAGGGATTATAAATAGGATGGTTAACCTTCTGAAACTGACACGCTCTGATACTGGAGGCCAGACATGCTGGATTTGGTACTTTACTGACATCATTGACGATTGTTCCAGTTTTGCTTTTGTATTTTGGTGACTGGCATCACTATTTTCCTACCGAACCAACCGTGGCTATAACATTTTTGGTGGCAGAAATTGAGATTCTCTTCCCGAAAACAGAAAACAAATATAGGGATTCAAAAGCATTGGCTGGATGTACGAATAAAAAAGCGATATACATAATAAACTTCGAATTCGATCCAGCAAAAGGAGAAAAACACATCCGAATGTGCAGGCAGGTGTAATTTAATCTTAAATGGCGGTCATTTAATAATGGAAATGAGTCGTAAAGCTCGTCGAGGAATTTTAAAAAGTGATTTTGACAACGCTCGGCAATCGCTGTTAAACAAACAGTTCTCCGAACTTACTCTCGCAGTTCCAATCGGTTCATTAGTCACACTTGATCGGTCCCGATTTGACGCCACTCACACCACCGGACTCGAAGTGATTTGTTTAAAACTACTTTCGTTTGGGTATAATTTACAGTGTTTCATTTGCCTTTTGGAGTCGAGTACACCCGATTCTTTTTTTACACGGGGGATGCGTGCCGTGTGAAAAAAATCCGTGTAAAAATAATCCGTGTTATTTCGAGAATCCGTGCAAAAAAAATCCGTGTTATTTCAAGAATCCGTGTAAAAAAAGCCGTGCAAAAAATATCCGTGTAAAAAAAGTAACCGGGTCTTTGTTAATCTGGGGGATGCGTTCCGTGTAAAAATAAATCCGTGTAAAAAAAATCCGTGTTATTTCGAGAATCCGTGTAAAAAAATCCGTGCTATTTCGAGAAACCGTGCAAAAAAAATCCGTGTTATTTCAAGAATCCGTGTAAAAAAAGCCGTGTAAAAAAAATCCGTGCAAAAATAATCCGTGTAAAAAAAGAATCGGGTGTACTGTAGAATCAATTCCCAACTAAAATAACTACCCAAGTAACCACCAAGCATTAATTCATGCATGTAATCAATCACAGATCAGCATATTGAATGCTAATTGCATTAGATCAGTTTTACCGATGTAAAGATGCATTTATTCATCGCCTGTCAAGCAATGATACACTAGTTCAGCGTTACGAATGCAGCGATGCATTACATATGTTTTATTTCAACATGTCAAAGTAATAAGGCATTATTTCGGTCGTAAAAGGGCCTTTTTCCACTTTAAGTCAACTTTAATGGCTGTATTATTTGCAAGCATATATAGCTCCATGGTTACTTGGGTATTTGATTAATATCTTTTAGAACTGATCTAAATTTAAAAAGTCAGAAGGGTTTTGTATAAGACATGATCACCCACAAATTGTTTTACATTCCTATTTCATTGGTTTCGAACAAAATTGGCATACCTAACAACATGGAAATTGTGGGATACGCAATAAAAATACCAAAGTCAAAATCTGCGAGAAAATTTCAGCAGCTGTCACCTGCTAAGGGCCGCTGCTCGGACCGATACTGACGTCATCGAATTTTCTTCAGTGAATAATTTTATTGCAGCCAGCGTCACTCTCCGAAGCGTAATTGTGATTCTGTTACCGACGGCACCTTTCTACCGTCACCAAGTGATTATGTTTTATACTTTGAAGCAAATTCTTCTCGGATCAACTTTCTCTGGTATAAAATAGTGCGCATGTAAAATATTTAATAGCAATAAAATCAAGTCATTTTCTTGTGAGAAAATTTAACATTTCGCCAACGGACGATACTGACGCTTTGATTCCGATACTGACACAAAGCGATTATACTTTAAACAGCACATAACCAAACTCATGATCTAGCAGAAAAATTTATCTGGATGGCAAGAATTTGCCCAGTCATCAGCGGTTGTACTTCGGAAAAACCCTCTTAGCTTCCCAAGTAGCACAATATTTTAAATACCCCCCCCCCCTTTATCAGCCTAAAAAAAAGTCTTAGTCGTTCTTTTAATTTTTGTAAGTAATATCACAAACAACAAAGGAGTTTTTGGTAGCCCTATTTCAAACTAGTCGGATTGCATAAAGAGTGATTTTTTACCAAATAATTATTCTTTATCATTTTGAGGATCAATAATCGAATAGTGCAGTACAGCTGACGTGTAAATAGTCGGTATATCGATATAACATGGAGAACACTTTCTAAACAGTTCAGTAAATAGCAGTGAAATTGTTCCAATAGTGTATCAGCAACGCAGAAAAATAATGTTGTTGGCGTCATAAAAATAGTAGCGAGCAAGACGACTAGTATGCAAGCTTGCGTGCTATACTCCATTGTGCAGTGACATCACGCACTACTTTTGACAGGTACACAGGTCATTCTTTGGATTATCTGATCGATAATTATCTAAACTTATCGATAATTACACTATCCAACAAAATTTAACTTTTTTTTTTTGCTCCCTTCAACCATTTATAATGTACTCAATATTTCTTTTACGCTGAATTCAGGTACGTATTCAGGTACGTATGGTAGTCCGAAGCACCTTCTTTCCCCGCAAATATATCCACAAGGCCACATGGAGATCACCTAACCAAGAAACGGAAAACCAAATCGACCACGTTCTAATCGACGGTAAATTCTTCTCCGACATCACGAACGTCCGCACTTACCGCAGTGCGAATATTGAATCCGACCACTACCTCGTTGCAGTATGCCTGCGCTCAAAACTCTCGACGGTGTACAACACGCGTCGAAGTCGGACGCCGCGGCTTAACATTGGGCGGCTACAAGACGCTAGACTAGCCCAAGAATACGCGCAGCAGCTGGAAGTGGCACTTCCAACGGAAGAGCAGCTAGGCGCAGCGTCTCTTGAAGATGGCTGGAGAGATATTCGATCCGCCATTGGTAGCATCGCAACCGCTGCACTTGGCACGGTGCCCCCGGATCAGAGAAACGACTGGTATGACGGCGAATGTGAGCAGTTAGTAGAAGAGAAGAATGCAGCATGGGCGAGATTGCTGCAACACCGCACGAGGGCGAACGAGGCACGATATAAACAGGCGCGGAACAGACAAAACTCGATTTTCCGGAGGAAAAAGCGCCAGCAGGAAGATCGAGACCGTAAAGAAACGGAGCAACTGTACCGCGCTAATAACACACGAAAGTTCTATGAGAAGTTAAACCGTTCACGTAAGGGCCACGTGCCACAGCCTGATATGTGTAAGGACATAAACGGGAACCTTCTTACGAACGAGCGTGAGGTGATCCAAAGGTGGCGGCAGCACTACGAAGAACACCTGAATGGCGATGTGGCAGACGAAGATGGCGGTATGGTGATGGACCTGGGAGAACGCGCGCAGGACATAATTCTACCGGCTCCGGATCTCCAGGAAATCCAGGAGGAGATTGGCCGGCTGAAGAACAACAAAGCCCCTGGGGTTGACCAACTACCAGGAGAGCTGTTTAAACACGGTGGTGAGGCACTGGCTAGAGCGCTGCACTGGGTCATTACCAAGATTTGGGAGGAGGAAGTTTTGCCGCAGGAGTGGATGGAAGGTGTCGTGTGTCCCATCTACAAAAAGGGCGATAAGCTGGATTGTAGCAACTACCGCGCAATCACATTGCTGAACGCCGCCTACAAGGTACTCTCCCAAATTTTATGTCGTCGACTAGCACCAACTGCAAGGGAGTTCGTGGGGCAGTACCAGGCGGGATTTATGGGCGAACGCTCCACCACGGACCAGGTGTTCGCCATTCCCCAAATACTGCAGAAATGCCGCGAATACAACGTACCCACACATCATCTATTCATCGACTTCAAAGCCGCATATGATACAATCGATCGGGACCAGCTATGGCAGCTAATGCACGAACACGGTTTTCCGGATAAACTGACACGGTTGATCAAAGCGACGATGGATCGGGTGATGTGCGTAGTTCGAGTTTCAGGGGCATTCTCGAGTCCCTTCGAAACCCGCAGAGGGTTACGGCAAGGTGATGGTCTTTCGTGTTTGCTACGGGTATGCGATAACACACTTTTTCCTAACGAAACGAAACGAAACGAAATTTAAAATGTCTATGTTGATTCGGATCGAAACGAAACGAAATATAGATTTCTTTCGAGACTTCGAAACGATACGAAATCGAGGTTCATTTAATTCGAAATTTTTCGAAACGAAACGAAATTTTGATTTTTTTTCCGCGGAATTTTTATTGAATTGGTTTTAAATTATGTACGCAATTCTGATTTCACTTTTTCGAAGTCGATTAACTGTTTTGCGACCAAAAGAGTTGTAATAATTGAAGAGGCAATCTGTGATAAATCGCCACATTCTCGCGCCATATACCATTGGCGATAAGGCAATACCCCAGCATTTGTGCCGCTTTCATAGGAAATCATCGTGGAGCGTGTGCTCCTGAATCTGATCAATTTTATATCAGTTTTATATAAGTAAGTATATAAAAAAAGAAATTGTGGGATTTTTCATATACGGATTCAAATTTCGTTTAAAACCTTAGTTCACTTAAGAATTATGTAATTATGCTGAAGCATACTTCATATTATCTTGTCAGCGTGGTTTTACAGTATTAACTTAGTCAAAATTTGAAAACGAATGATAAGATTTTTTTATTTTTATTTAGTGGGATACTTAACTATGTATTCACATCTGTCAGGCGTATACGCAGATATAGAATTGATATTACTAGATCAACATTTGAAAAGGGTTTGTCTGCCAGCATTTATTCCTTCTTATTCCTCGTCTACATATATAGCATACATTTGCTCACTAGAAGAATCATGTGCATTTCACAGACCGATAGTCTTATATACAATCAGCTCGACGAACTGAGTCCTTGTATATGTGTTTGTGCATATGAGAACAGCTGTTATGGTCAGTATGTGCTGAAAGCAATCATAAGTAAAGAATTTTCAGCAATTTTAATGATCTTTCAACCCGTTCTGGATTTTTTTTTGCAAATTCCATGCGTAGATCTAGAAATGCCCACAAATCTACAATGTTCCTCACATATTGTGCAAATAGTCGAAGAAGAGTTTAAGGGCCGATGCCCACGTAGCGGTTTTTCAACGCAACGTGCATGCAGCGTTAAAATAACGCTGGTGTGCATCGGCGTGGTGAGGCTGCGTTACCGCTTTTTCCCGGTGCACACCAGCGTCTTTTTGACGCCACGTGCACTCTGCGTTGAAATGACGCTACGTGGGCATCGAGCCTAATAACGTTTCTTAACTGTACACGTCGTAGTTGCTAATCATGATTGGCCGAGAAACGGCAAATATGCATAGCTCACCAATTAAATAATATTCTTGAGATACAAAAAAGTTATTCTTATTGTATACTTGCTTCGGAGTTTCCAATTCATGAACGATAACGATGCTGGTCAATAACGGTGCTTATAGTCAATTTAGTATTAGGAGAGGCAAATTTATGTAATACACCCAGGTTTTTTTTTACACGGTTTGGTTTTGGTCGTTTAAGACCTTCAGGGTCAATGAATCATTGAGTTAACCCCACCAAAAAATTCACAAAAAATCCAAGAAAATTCAGGGGGTATTTGAAAAGCTGTAAAAGTTCAGGTTAACCGGGAAATTAATGAATTCCAACCGCGTAAAAAAAACCTGGGTGTACTCATTGTTTTAAGAGACCGAGGTATGCTCTGCATCTCCGTGAGCGCTACGGAAAAAGAATCGTTGGTTAGTTGAGAAGGCAATTCATGTGAAACCCCTTGGTAAGCGACAAAATATTTATTGTAAACGAAGTTATTTTGAAAACAAGAAGATGAAAACTGTGTTTCAAATCGATCCATCGCAAGATCAATGTGCTTCGTTCAATAATCTTCTACAACACGATCGATTCCGCACTAAATAATTTTGTGCTCTTTGATGCAGACATTAGTTTTATCACTTCGCGTTTTCCCACACTAGCTGTCGTGATCAGTATCAACACGATCGATTGCACACTGGTTAAACAAATTTCTACTACGCGATCATTCCGCATTCATATTGTGCAAATAGTAAAAAAATATCACAAAATTTTAATCATGAAAACACCGAAGACGTTTTATAGAAGAAAACTACTTACGTATTTGTCGACTAAGCGTTAAAAAGCGTTAATAGAAAAATTTACAATGTAATGAAAACTCATATGTGAATATGTACGTTATGTGGAAGATATTGATTTGGAAAATGTATTGAAGGTAACCACTTTCCCTTCGATGGGACTCGAACCCATGACCGACCATACAGTACGCTAGACTGGTACTTTAACCAACTAAGCTACGAAGGACCTCCGTCGGCCTTCGCAACCTAACGGCTACTGACGACCGACTGACAAATAGCTTACACAACCTCACTTGATCAGTACAGTTGCTGATGAAGAATGTGTATAGCCGCCAGTTATTCTAAATACTCACGCGCTCCTCTAATGTGGACGTGTACTATATACATAAGAAGTGTTGGCTTGAGAAATAGATTGCGATTGATTTGACTATGCGTCCAATTTAGGAATCTCGAGCTCGTTCAGTAGCCGTTAGGTTGCGAAGGCCGACGGAGGTCCTTCGTAGCTTAATTGGTTAAAGCACCAGTCTAGCGTACTGTAGGGTCATGGGTTCGAGTCCTATCGAAGGGAAAGGTTACCCTTAGGTTACCCTTATATTGGTTACCTCCAATATATTTTCCAAATCAATATCTTCCACATAACGTACATATTCACATATGAGTTTTCATAACATTGTAAATTAACGTCCAAGTCGGGTGGTTTAATCCCCGGAAATAGGCAATTAACTTTGATTGAACAGAAAAATTTGTATAACCTAAAGTTTTGAAAACAACTTAACGATTTTGTTCAGCGGCGCAGCCAAAATTTTTTATAATATAAAGTATGGACTAGTTTAAATTCGTTTCGAAATTCCGCGGAATTCCGTTAAATTTCGTTAGAAGCTAGTTTTTTTCTAGCGAAATTTTTGTAATTTTACGAAACGAAACGAAATCAAGAAATTAGATTTCGCCATGCTCAAATTCCGCGAAATTCCGCGGAATTTCGTTTCGAACCACCTGAAACGAAATTTTTCGAAATACCGCATATGCTTAGTGTTTGCTATTCAACATCGCTTTGGAAGGGGTAATACGAAGAGCAGGGATTAACACGAGTGGTACAGTTTTCAATAAGTCCGTCCAGCTATTTGGTTTCGCCGACGACATAGATATTATGGCACGTAACTTTGAGAAGATGGAGGAAGCCTACATCAGACTGAAGAGGGAAGCTAAGCGGATCGGACTAGTCATCAACACGTCGAAGACGAAGTACATGATAGGAAGAGGTTCAAGAGAAGACAATGTGAGCCACCCACCGCGAGTTTGCATCGGTGGTGACGAAATCGAGGTGGTAGAAGAATTTGTGTACTTGGGCTCACTGGTGACTGCCGAAAATGACACCAGCAGAGAAATTCGGAGACGCATAGTGGCTGGAAATCGTAGGTACTTTGGACTCCGCAAGACGCTCCGATCGAATAGAGTTCGCCGCCGTACCAAACTGACAATCTACAAAACGCTCATTAGACCGGTAGTCCTCTACGGACACGAGACCTGGACGATGCTCGTGGAGGATCAACGCGCACTTGGAGATTTCGAAAGGAAAGTGCTGCGTACCATCTATGGTGGGGTGCAGATGGCGGACGGTACGTGGAGGAGGCGAATGAACCACGAATTGCATCAGCTGCTGGGAGAACCATCCATCGTTCACACCGCGAAAATCGGAAGACTGCGGTGGGCCGGGCACGTAGCCAGAATGTCGGACAGTAACCCGGTGAAAATGGTTCTCGACAACGATCCGACGGGCACAAGAAGGCGAGGTGCGCAGCGGGCAAGGTGGATCGATCAGGTGGAAGATGACTTGCGGACCCTCCGTAAACTGCGTGGTTGGCGACGTGTAGCCATGGACCGAGCCGAATGGAGAAGACTCTTATATACCGCACAGGCCACTTCGGCCTTAGTCTGAATAAATAAATAAATCAGGTACGTATTCAGATTTTCTGTAACACGTCCAGTTTTTGAGAAAAACGCATTTTAATTCACGAAAGTACGTATTTTCATAGAAATTTGGTTTCTCTCCCCTGCAAAGCTGAATTTTGGCTCCTCACTTTTAGAATAAAGTTTGAATTTTGTAGAATGGGCCTTGTAGAATGCATGTGGGTTGTTGGATTTCATTTGGCACGTACATTTGTTGTGAAAAACGGAATTTCATTCACAAAAGTACGTCTTTTCTGGAAAATGACGGTTTCTGAATTCCGTCATTTTTCTTTTCATATGGCCAGGCCAACTACGCAGTATGTACCGCAGAGATGACTCCTAGATATTGAGCGACTTCAAGAATACCTAAAGTCACTTAATAGCTTGGAATCGAGGGGAAAGGAAGAAAGCGTGGACCTCCCGTACCAAACGCTTCCAATAATATATGTACCTAATATATAATAAAAATCGTGTACGTGTTTATGTATGATGTATATCTGTATTGTGTGGCCCAATTTTGCCAGCTATCCGTTGGTGTGATCGCTGGTGTGCTGTCTTATTGACCCCGTCACTCCGTTCGTTGCCCGACGAGGAAGGAGGCAAAGTCATGGCTTGCTATTCACTGGTCAATGTTGGCAACCGAACCGTTATACGAATGATATTTGCATATCTGTCATCAATGCACGCTGGAAGTGGATTATCCATTTTCTAATATATCTCACCCTCACATTCCCCTTCTTCTCTCACCAAAAAAGAGGAAAAAAACCATTGACTTGGGGTTTTCATAAACAACTATTTACATCTCATTTTTTTAATTGCAGCCAAGTCTAATTTTACAATCCAATATCCGTACTCAATTCCCATTTTAAAATACATCCTAATTCAAATTTGAATCGTTGCGTTCTGCTGGTCCACCTTTTACACGACCAATCCGCCCCTCTTCTACACAACCTTTACCATCGAAAGCTGCAACAATCCGATACTCTTCAAGAGCACCTTCGACAACACAAGCAGAAACCGCTGAGAAAAGCAAATCATTTATTCCGAAAACAAATCATGTTCAATTGGGTACCTTCGACATAACAAGTGAGAACCGATAAGAATACGAATCATTTGCTTCGGCACTACTCCAGAGTGCTTTCGACATTTCGATTAAGTCAAAGTCTTTTGTTCACCTCGATTAAGTCAAACCGATGAGAAAACGAATCACTTATCATGTCACAAGCCAAAACTGATGAGCAAGTCATTCAATCCGGCGCTCTACAACAGCAGCTTTGACATCACATATCGAAACCGATGAGACATCAAATCATTTATACTGGCGCTTGACTTTTTAAGTCAAAACAGTTGAGAAACAACACATCTTTCCATCCACCGCCTTCGACATCACAAACCAAAACCGATGAGCGAATCATTCAATCCGACGCTTTTCCAGAGCGTCTTCGACATCCCCAGTCGACACCAAAGAACAAATTATTTAATCCGACGCTCTTCCAGAGCATCTTCGGCATAACAAGTCGAAACCGATAACCAAATCATTCAATCCGACGCTCTTCCAAAGAGTCTTCGACATTACAAGTCGAAACCGATGACCAAATCATTTAATCCGACGCTCTTCCAGAGCGTCTTCGACATCAAAAGTCAAAACCGATGACCAAATCATTCAATCCGACGCTCTTCCAGAGCGTCTTCGACATTACAAGTCGAAACCGATGACCAAATCATTTAATCCGACGCTCTTCCAGAGCGTCTTCGACATCACAAGTCAAAACCGTTGACCAAATCAATCAAGCTGATGCTCTTTCAGAGAATTTTCGACATCACAAGTCGAAACCGATGACCAAATCATTTAATCCGACGCTCTTCCAGAGCGTCTTCGACATCACAAGTCGAAACCGATGACCAAATCATTTAATCCGACGCTCTTCCAGAGCGTCTTCGACATCACAAGTCGAAACCGATAACCAAATCATTCAATCCGACGCTCTTCGAGAGCGTCTTCGACATTACAAGTCGAAACCGATGACCAAATCATTTAATCCGACGCTCTTCCAAAACGTTTTCGACATTACAAGTCGAAACCGATGACCAAATCATTTAATCCAACGCTCTTCCAGAGCGTCTTCGACATTACAAGTCGAAACCGATGACCAAAACATTTGATCCGACGCTCTTCCAGAGCGTCTTCGACATCACAAGTCGAAACCGATGAGAAAAACCATTCAATCCGACGCTCTTCCAGAGCGTCTTCGACAGTACCTACTAGTCGAAACCAATGAGAAAACAAATCATTTTTTTTCGGCGCTTTTCCTTCACACTCGACATCACAATGAAACCGAAGAAAAAAAAATGTCCCAAATCACGCCCAAAGAATACTTACAAAACAAAAATGTCCAACCAGGAACAACCTGGCAGGATCGCCAAATGTGTGGCCCAATTTTGCCAGCTATCCGTTGGTGTGATCGCTGGTGTGCTGTCTTATTGAGCGTGTCACTCCGTTCGTTGCCCGACGAGGAAGGAGGAAAAGTCATGGCTTGCTATTCACTGGCCAATGTTGGCAACCAGGGCTGTCAGATGATTTTTTCGTAAATCTGTATTGGCAATCTTAAAAAATCTGTATTGTCTGTATTTGAGGGAAAATAGATTTTTTTAAATTATGCAGTATATCGATTAGGATGATTGTAATGTGATGTACTTGAGTTCATTGAGTTTTTTATGAACATGCCCAAATAACGGTTACTAAGCCCGAATACGCAAAATTGCTATATCTTGCCATTTATGCATTCCCAATCAACTTATGGTTATAACACAATTATATAAAATTATGATAGATAAACATATCACAATACAATTTTCCAGTGTGCCTGTGAAAGATTTCAATTTGTTTAATAAATCTATGATTATTTATCACACAATACTGATGGAAACTAAGCACACCGACAAACTTAGCAGTCAACGAGATATACATGAGCTGAAAGGGTGATAGAATGGTCTCAAGAAAAATTTAACTATCTTATATTTAAACTCACATATTCCAAACTTCTTTAAAATATATAAGGAGTTCTTTTTTTGAGAACCAATCAATTTAATTAGAAATAACAGTACTCTATCTGAAACTCAACTGCGTTTACGAAGTACGCAGAAAGCAGTCACACTCTATTTATGGTTTTTATGTGTGGCAGTGAAATGGTACTAAGTTTGAATTGGTCGGGGTTCTGCCAAATCGCACCAAACGCCAACAAAAAATTCCCCTTTTATTTGTCCAAGCTTTCGTTTAGCAGATTTATTTGATCGGATATCCTTCAACCACGTAACTTATTATTCTACAACAAATTTATCGTATGAATTGATATGAAATGATTCCCCTTTTCCTTTTTCGAACAAAAGATCACAAGGCAGTCAAAAAGCCGCTTGGTGCGGTTTGGTAGAACCCGGTCAATTATGGAAAGGCAATATCCAATAGATTTGAAAGCACCACAGTAGACCTATAATGAACCACAACAGAGAGCCACCAAAATATTAATCAAAGCAATCGTGGCGATTCGCCGTCAGTTAAATACGAGGTTAAATACATGTGGTGAACCATTGAAGACAGGAGTGATAGTTTTATAGCAAACCGTATTTCATTTTTAAAGGGACGATAACATTTAAAATAACTAAAAATCTGTACAAATCTGTATTGTTTTTGAAAAATCTGTATAAAATCTGTAATCTGTATCAAGTCTGTATTGACGTTAAAAAATCTGTAAAATACAGATAAATCTGTATATATGGCACCCCTGTTGGCAACCGAACCGTTATACGAACACAGCAAATAAATTTGACTTTTATTGGTAATGTAATCAATAAAACTAATGTGAATACAGATCATGTAATCGTTTTTTCAATGTAATTATGCGTTGAAAATCATGCACATAAACGGAGCATGAATCAAACCGTATAGATACATCACCTTACCATTATAACTACACTCTATTGAAAACCATACTTTATCCACCCTGAAAATAATTTATAAACCATTAAGTTTACATGAAATTATGTGAACCGAAACAAAAGGTGGCCACGCTTGCGACGATCTCGGTAGAATGTAAACAAACCAACAGTTCCATCAAGGCAGCTGCAATTGCAGCGGGAAACCATCATTTTCGACCACCGTCATACTAAAGCGAAGATTTTCCATTGCGACTACAAAGCAGCATCCATGATGCTGCATTTCATTGGTGTACTTTATCAGGCGTTTTCTTAAATCGATGGAAAACTTCAACTTCTTGCACTTCATCCATCAGATATTTCCCCTTGACGATGCGCTTACTCAGATCATGTAAATTTACATTACCTAGCCAGAACCCGATCACGACGGGTTCGGTACTGTATGTTAGAATCGCCATAACTCAGAACATGTTACTCTTTGAGCAACAAGGGTTTCAAGAAGTGAAAACGGTAGAGTGGTATCAGAACGGAGTATCACTCTGCGGGCCTGAGTTCGATTCTCATGTTGACCTTTTTTTTATTTATACAGCATAAAATAGATTATGTAAATTTAAAACAACACATAAATTGGAAATGATAAGTGATGTAAAAATAAAATAAAATGTAAATTTCTATCGTTTATCATGCTCCAATTATGTGCATGCTATTTGATGTAAATGTACATGATTCGTTCGAACTGTGAATGATATTTGCATATCTGTCATCAATGCACGCTGGAAGTGGATTATCCATTTTCTAATATATCTCACCCTCACATGTATGTTTGTATGTGTGTTTATATGTGTACACTGATAGACAAAAGTATTAGTCATGGTTCAATAGAGTTTACTATGAAAACATGACGAACACTCACGTGTAACAGTGTATGTATGTATTTGTGTATATATGTGAATATGTGTGTGTGTTTTTGTGTGGGTGCATGCGTGTTCAAATAAATTTACAGGTTTTCAAAACCTTACCTCTCCTCAATAATTCTGACGCTGAACATGTTTGAGCATTTATATAGGCTTGATCGCAATATTAGAAAGGGCATTACCTTTGATAACCATCGATCAGCCCTAGCAAGCACGAACATGCGCACGTCTTCTGGATCTGCAGCACTTTTTTATACACTACACATTTGTTTCGACCGCGGTCACTGCACTGGTTCTATTGTTCTACTTTTAGGCGAATCTCCGCACAAAAGTAGAGCGCAAAAACCAACCGCATTGGAAGACGGTCGAAACGAGACTCATTACCGGCCGCGCAATGCAAAACACAAAATTTCGGCAAATCGCGCGATCGTTCTGCCGTCCGAAACAAGAGCCAACACGCACTCAGCAAACCTGAATTTCGGCTCCTCACGTTTTCAGAATAAAATTTGAATTTTGTAGAATGGGCCTTGTGGAATGCATGTGGGTTGTTGTATTTTATTTGGCACGTACATTTGTTGTGAAAAACGGAATATAATTCACAAATATTCGTATTTTCAATGAAATTTGTAATCTGTGCTCTGCAAAGCTGAATTTCGGCTCCTCACTTTGGGAATAAAGTTTGATTTTGTAGAATAGGCCTTGCAGAATGCATATGCTTGGTTGGATGACATTTGGCGCATTGATTTATTGTGAAAAACGGATTTTTTGACTTCAGAAAACAGAGAAGCCGAATTTCTATGAAAATACGTACTTTTGTGAATGAAATTCCGTTTTTCACAACAAATGAACGTGCCAAATGAACAACAACCCACATGCATTCTACAAGGCCCATTCTACAAAATTCAGACTTTATTCTGAAATTGAGGAGCCGAAATTCGGTTTTGCAGAGGAGAGAAAGCAAATTTCTATGAAAATACGTACTTTTGTGAATTCAATTCCGTTTTTCACAAAAATTGAACATGCCAAATGAAATCTAACAACCCACATGCATTCTACAAGACCCATTTCACAGAGTTCAAACTTTATTCTAAAATTGAGGAGCCGAAATTCAGCTTTGCAAAGGAGAGAAACCAAATCTCGCTTAACTTGTCAAAAGATCCTAAGTAACATTTTTTTCATGAATTAATTTGAATAGCGCAATCAACAGAACAACATGAAAGCTATTGATTGCAGTATTCAAATTAATTCATGAAAAAAATGTTACTTAGGTCCTTTTGAAAAGTTAAGCGAGAAATGTCTATGAAAATACGTACTTTTGTGATTTAAATTTCGATTTTCACAACAAATGTACGTGTCAAACAAAATCCAACAACCCACATGTATTCTACAAGGCCCATTCTACAAAATTCAAACTGCTGAAAGTGAGGAGCCGACATTCCGTTTTGCAGAAGAAATTCTGTTTTTCACAACAAATGAACGTTCCAAATGAAATCCAACAGCCCACATGCATTCTACAAGGCACATTCTATAAAATTCAGACTTTATTCTAAAAGTGAGGAGCCGAAATTCAGCTTTGTAGAGGAGAGAAAACAAATTTCTATGAAAATACGTACTTTTGTTAATTAAATTTCGTTTTTACAACAAATGAACGTGCCAAATGAAATCGAACAAGCAACATGCATTCAACGAGGCCCATTCTACAAAATTCAAACTTTATTCTGAAAGTGAGGAGCCGAAATTCCGTTTTTCAGAAGAGAGAAAGCAAATTCCTATAAAAATACGTACTTTTGTGAATTCAATTCAGTTTTTCACAACAATTGAACGTGCCAAATGAAATCCAACAACCCACATGCATTCTACAAAACCCATTTCACCAAATTCAAACTTTATTCTAAAATTGAGGAGCCAAAATTCAGCTTTGCAAAGGAGAGAAACCAAATGTCTATGAAAATACGTACTTTTGTGAATTAAATTTCGTTTTTCACAACAAATGTACGTGCCAAATGAAATCCAACAACCCACATGCATTCTACAAGGCCCATTCTACAAAATTCAAACTTTATTCTAAAAGTGAGGAGCCGAAATTCAGCTTTGCAGAGGAGAGAACCAAATTTCTTTGAAAATACGTACTTTTGTGAATTTAATTCCGTTTTTCACAACAAATGAACGTGTCAAATAAGATTCAACAACTTACTTAGATCTTGTACGGTTTCTTCTATATAACTCAAACCTCTTTCTCAAAGTTGCAAACCGAAAAGCAGCTTTACAGAACAGAGAAACCAAATTCCCATAAGAATACGTAGTTTTGTGAATTTAAACCCGTTTTTCTCAAAAACTGGACGTGTTACAAAAAATCTGAATACATGACTGAATTCAGCGAAGAAAAATCTTTCAAGTACACTGAGAATGGTTGAAGGGAGTAAAACACTGTTGACTAGTGTTATCTATACTTGAATGCGGAATGTACAGAATGCTGGTGGTTGCCACCAGCTAGGCGCAACCGAAAGCTCCGCCAATAAACAAAGTTCTCCATCGTGTTGGGAGATCTCCTTGTTGTAGTCATCTGCAACAAATCACCAAGCGTATCCATCAACCTGCTACATTAAGAAGCATTTCTCTAATTGACTCAGCGCTTCAATTCTATTCACCGGGACCTTCAACCCTTGGGTGAAGTAGAAAACTAGGTTAAAGGGTAGTCGTTACTTGTTTAGGCAAGAACGCATTCGGAAGTGGAAAATTTCGTTTCAAACCAGAGGGAAAAAACTCCACACATTTACTATTGGCCATTATGGTCACAGCAGCAATACCCTCTATGGACCCCCTATGGGTAGGAGGATATCAAAATGATCGAACTCTGCCAGTTTGGATGGATCGACAAGGCATGTATGGTCAACGCATTGTTTTGTCATTAAGAGCTGTCGAGGGAGAAAGTCTGCCAGACAACCTATTCATCGTCAGCAAATCAGTATTACTGAGCAATGCGGGGGAAACAATTAAATCGGCAACCATGGAAGATAAGGGAACAAAGTATGTTATCATAACTAGGAGCAAAACCCAAGCGAAAAAACTGCTTAAAATAAGTCAGCTGATTGATGGAACGAGAGTTGTAGTTACGCTTTACCCGAAGCTGAACATCAGCAACTGTGACATGTATTGCAGCTATTAGGATGACAGAAGCCGAACTACTGGAGGAGCTGAGTCCGCAAGGGATTTGGTACGTCGTATTAATCGTTTTGAGAATGGAAAAAGTGTAAATACTGCAACTTTGGTTCTGACTATCAACGGAACTGTGGTACTTGAACACATTTATTTAGGATTGCTGCGAGTCTTAAAGACGCGACGCGAGACAAGACATAACATTTATTGTTCTTACAATCGTCAAAGGAGTTAAAAATTACCTTTCTCTCGACCGGTTTCGGGCGCGATGTCACCCATCTTCAGGACAATGTCCGACTCCGATTTTTGCATTCGTATATCAAGAGTATGAATTATGGCAAATTATGCTTGAACATGGTTTTCCGGCGAAACTGATACGGCTGATTCGTATAACGTTGGACGGATCGAAATCAAGTGTAAGGGTTGCGGATGAAGTATCGACGTCATTTGTTACCTTAGATGGATTAAAGCAGGGTGATGCACTCTCGAACCTACTGTTCAATATAGCGCTCGAGGGAGCGATTAGGAGCGCTGGTGTGCAAGGAAGCGGTACCATTATCACAAAATCGCATATGCTCCTGGGATTTGCGGACGATATCGATATCATCGGAATTGATCGCCGTGCCGTGGAAGAGGCTTTTGTGCCTTTTAAGAGGGAGACAGCGAGGATTGGACTCACGATCAATACCAGCAAAACGAAGTATATGGTCGCTGGCAATCAACGTGGGTTCATTAGCGGTGGTGGTAGCGAAAGGGTACTGGATGGTGAAAAATTTGAAGTGGTAGAAGAATTTTGTGTATCTTGGAACATTGGTGACGTGCGATAATGATGTAACCCGCGACGTGAAAAGGCGTATTGCAGCTGCAAATAGGGCTTATTACGGACTTCGTAACCAGCTTAAGTCCCGTAGTCTGCAAACGAAAACAAAACTCGCGCTGTATACTACTCTGATTCTCCCGTTGGCTTTATACGGCCATGAAACATGGACGTTAATGGAAGCTGATCGGAGAGCTTTCGGAGTGTTTGAGCGTAAGGTGCTGCGGAAAATACTCGGCGGTAAATAGAAGAACGGTATCTGGCGGCGTCGCATGAATCACGAAATGTACCAAGTGTATAAAGGGCTGGATATTATTAGCCTATACAACACGGCAGACTACGGTGGGCTGGTCACGTTGTTCGTATGCCGGAAGAACGTCAAGCGAAGATAATATTTAGTAGAGAACCCGGAAGAGGCCGCAGGCTTCGTGGAAGGCCGCGTACACAATGGCTTTTTGCAGTTGAAGAGGACCTGAGGGTGCTCAATGTTCAGGGCGACTGGAAGCGATTGGCCCAGGATCGAGTCCAGTGGAGAAGGATACTCCATTCGGCGTAGGCTCATCGAAGAGCTGTAGCCCATCAAGTATCAAGTAAGTATCATGAGGCTAACATGATGGTACTTTTATGCCCAGGGAAGTCGAGACAATTTTCAGACCGAAAATTGTCTAGACCGGCACCGGGAATCGAACCCAGTCACCCTCAGCATGGTCTTGCTTTGAAGTCGCACATCTTACCACACGGCTAAGGAGGGCGTGACCAACATCTAGTTTGCTTGAACCTAGCGTTGCGTTGTAACGGAGTATTTCGTAGATTGCATACTGATAGCTGTCATGTGTATATTCTTTAACTTTCTTACCCCAAAAGTCAAATTTCTGGTCCTCCAATTACAATAGAACATCCAATTGCAGCTCTATCAGCTCCTAGTGCAAAATCTTTCATTCCCTTTAAGAAGGGTGAAACCATCTATCCAACTGAAAAATCACAAATGGGACCACAACCACCTTATGCTAATACTCAGCAGAATCAACAGCAACGGCAGCAGCAGCAACTACAATACTGACGGCCAATTCGAACTAGACCCAATGAAACCACCCATCGTTCGTCTGACGCAACAATCCACGGAAGGAGACGGGCGGTTCCTAAAAGCCAGACTACGTGACCTTACCATCAAGAGCGTTATTCGGTTGTATCTTGCGTACATGAAAGACCAGCCCCCAAATGTATGCATCGATGGAATGACGCCAACCAGCATCAAGATGCTTCTTGCATCTGAAGGACTACCATCGTTTCCTGAACATCATCGCATATTCACCGAATTACATCGGGAATATGGAATTGAAGCAGCTGAAGCCGCAGCAGACCTGCAGTCTTATCGCAAATAACTTTCGAGTGAACGGACACATGGCTTGCAACAGCAAAGAGAGAGCACAACCAGGTTCCACTCTCCTTCCCCCAGAAATTTTCACAAGTAAGGACGCCTTCTTCGCCTGAAGCAAGTAACACTTTTTCTTTGACCGACGAGCAGCCAAAAACTTCTTCAGAATTTTAACAGAATGTGACTGAAGTCTTGATATATTGTCCAAATTTCAATCGCATGAAGGTCCAGCTAAAGGTGAAAGCTAAAGTCCAGGAAATTTATAAAAACATTTTGAGCACGTCTTTTTCGGCCATTTTGGCTACCGAAACTACCTGGGACGAAAGCGTAAAAAGTGAAGAAGTTTTTGGAAGCGGCTTTAATGTATTTCGAAACGACAGAAATTGTTATGAGTACGAGGAAGTCTTCGAATACCATTCAGCAGACTATAAAAGAATTAAACTAACATTAAATAGTATTAATTGGCAGTCAATTATAAGGAATGAACTTTTAACGAAACTTTACAGCAAATAATCGAACAAGAAATTCCACTAAAGAAAAAACGACGACAAAGAAATACAAAAAGTCCAATCTGGTACAACAGTCATATAAAAAATTTAAAAATCGCATACAAAAGCACATAAGAAGAGAGTTATCGAAACTTAGCGAAATATTTAGAAAACTGCAACCAACTGAATTTACCATCAGTAATGCTCTTGAATCATTCCGTGCCGATAGTTCGAACGAGCCAGACGTGTGTGCTGTGTCTCATCGCGGATTGTGTTCGGTAGTGCGAGTGCTATTGTGTGGTGCGTATCCTACCTACGGATCCAAGGCGATCACTGTCGGCGAGGGGAAGTAGCTGCTTCTGGCGACGCCAGTGAAGCAGGCTATTGTTACTGCTGCTACCTACAGCAGCAGCCGCAGATAAGTGGCAAAGATTGTTGTATTGTTCTCCCACAGAGTGGGTCTGATTAGAATAGTTTGAATTAGTTTTTTTATTAGTTTTTTTTCCTAATTAGTTAATAGTTATTAGTTCTTAGCTTGTAATAACTATACTTCCAACACCTTGCGAGGTGATAATGGAGGCGGAGACTGCGGAGGGCAGTGGGCCTCCCAAAGATGGTGGTCGCACACGATTCTACCATGCATCTTCTCCTGGGCCTTGGGTTGTTTACTTTCGGCAGAAAGTGAAAAGCCTAGATTTTCTCGGCATTAAGCGAGATTTGACGCGTCGTTTTCCGAAAACTGATTTCCATCAGGTAAATCGGAACAAACTACGCATAACCGCACCTACATACAAGGATGCAAACGAAATTGCTAAAGACAAGGCCTACAATGTTGAATATTTGGTTTATGTCCCCTCGTGGGAGGTCGAAATCGAAGGTGTGATCAACGCCGCGAGCCTGACTTGCAAGGATGTACTTGCGGGAAAAGGCCGCTTAAAGAATGCAATGCAGTCTACTGTGGATATTCTGGATTGCAAGGAGTTGCATTCAGCTACCATGGTAGATGGTAAAAGAGTGTATTCTAAGTCAGGTTCGCTTCGGGTGACGTTTGCCGGTTCGATTCTCCCAAAATATGTAGATATTGAAAATATGTTATTTCCGGTGCGTCTTTTTGTGCCTTTTTGTGCCAATTGTACCAACTGCAAACAGTTGGGGCACACTGCCGAGTTTTGCGACAACAAGCCCCGTTGTGGCAAATGTTTTGAAAAGCATAGGGAGGAGTCTTGTCAACAACAAGCTACAAAGTGCGCTTATTGTGGCATGGATCCTCCCCATGGTTTGCAAGAATGCCCGGTGTACAAAAAGCGCACCCAAAAAGTGAAGCGCTCGTTGGTACAGCGCTCCAAGCAGTCGTATGCGGAAATGGTTAAAGCGCAAGACACATCCGCCACAACCACCGCCACGGCTGCTATTTCAGCTGCCGACCGAGTAAGTGATTACTACGATTCTATTGCCACTGATGAATTGGACTCCGACGTAGCTGATATGGATGATTCTTCGGAGGTACACGTGCCCGAAAAGAGGAAGCAACCGTCTTCCCCGGGATCGCGCCGTAAGAGAACAAAAGTCATCCATAAAAGCTTGCCAAAATCTGAAGGTAATGGGGGATTATTTAAAATCCCGAAGCAATCTGTCTTCACTGCTCCTTTGGATCCTAGTTGCAGCAAGACATTCTCGCCATTGCCTAAAACCGATGTTTCCAAGAAACATCCGGTTAGGAGAATCAATGAAAGAAAAAATGCAATTCGCACTTCCAGAAAAAATATTCCGTCCAAGCGAGGATTGATCTCCTTTAAGGACCTCGTGGATCGTTTTTTGAATTTGTTCAATATTCCGAATTCATTGAGGCCACTCATTGACCTCTTTATACCAACAGTAGAAAGTTATCTGAAGCAATTGACTGTTTCATGGCCCTTCTTGCAGGAATTGTATCTTTCGATGGATAATACGGCTATTACACAAGATACAATCACTGTGCTGCAGTGGAACTGTCATAGTCTGAAAAATAAATTAGACGTGTTCAAGTTTTTGATTCGCAATTCCGATTGCGATATATTTGCACTCTGTGAAACATGGCTTTCTTCTGAAGATGAAATCAACTTCCACGATTTTAATATTATTCGCCAAGATCGGGATGATCATTATGGTGGCGTTCTTTTGGGGATCAAAAAGTGCTACTCCTTCTACATAATTCCCATTCCGACTGTTAATGGTCTAGAGATCGTCGCTTGCCAAATAAATGTAAAGAATAAAGATCTTTGCATAGCTTCAGTGTACATTCCTCCAAATGCCTCTATTAATCGTCGACATTTTTGGAGCGCAGTCTCCCTCCTATCATCTCCAGTATTGATATTGGGTGATATGAACGCACATGGTATTGGATGGGGCGAAACGTATGACGATTATAGAGCGCCTATTTTCTATGATTTGTGTGACGATTTCAATTTGAATATTTTGAACACTGGTGAAGTAACTCGAATAGGACCAAATGGTCAACAAAGCCGTATTGATCTGTCTTTATGTTCAAATTCACTATCGTTAGATTGCACGTGGAAGGTAATTCAAGATCCCCATGGTAGTGACCATATGCCGATAGTCACCACAATTAAGAGTGGCTATCAACAATCTGAGCCAGTTAATGTTCCTTTCGATCTCACGAAAACATTGACTGGCAAAATTTGCATCGGCGGTAAAATTGGTATTGAATCAACTGATACTCTTCCCCTTTGGATGAATATCGATTCCTTACTGAGTTGATTCAAAAGCGCACTAGAAGCTCAGAAACGACGCGTTCCAAGTGCATCTGTCATCAGAAGACCAGCCACTCCTGGATGGGATGATGAATGTACTAAGTTGTATTCTGAGAAATCTGATGCCTTCAAGGCCGAGCTTTTTGAAGAGTATTTGAGGCTCGAAAGAAAACTCAAAAATCTTCTCAAGGCAAAAAAACGTAGCTACTGGCGACGTTTTGTCGAGGGACTATCACGAGAAACCTCAATGACAACACTTTGGAAAACGGCTCGTAACATGCGGAACCGGATTTCCACCAATGAGAGTGAAGAATACTCCAATCGATGGATATTCAACTTCGCAAAAAAGGTCTGCCCAGATTCCGTACCAGCAGAACCGCTATTTCGAGAATCAGTCACTGATCCCGGTTCTTTGGGTGGACCATTCACAATGCTGGAACTTTCTATGTCTCTTCTTTCATCGAATAACTCTGCTCCGGGATGCGATAACATCAAATTCAATCTTCTTAAAAACCTCCCAGATATCGCAAAAAGACGATTACTTGACCTGTACAACTGTTTCATGGAGTACAACATTGTGCCACCTGAATGGCGACAGGTCAAAGTAGTAGCTATTCAAAAGCCTGGGAAACCAGCGTCTAATCACAATTCATACCGACCGATTGCCATGCTATCATGCATGAGAAAATTATTGGAGAAAATGATCCTTTCAAGAGTCGACCATTGGGTCGAAGAAAATGCATTGCTTTCAAATACTCAGTTTGGATTTCGTAAAGGTAAAGGAACAAACGATTGTCTAGCGTTGCTCTCTTCAGATATACAACTGGCCTTTGCGCACAAGGAGCAATTGGCTTCAGTATTCTTGGATATTAAGGGCGCTTTTGATTCAGTTTCCATAGAAGTACTGTCAGACAATCTGCACAGTAATGGATTACCCGTTATTTTGAATAATTTCTTGTACAATTTGTTGTCAGAAAAACAAATGAACTTCACACTCGGCACTCTGACAACTTCCAGAACTAGTTACATGGGCCTTCCCCAAGGTTCATGTTTAAGTCCCTTGCTTTATAATTTCTATGTCAAAGATATTGACAACTGTTTGGAAGGACAATGCACGCTCAGACAACTTGCAGATGATGCCGTGGTCTCTCTAAGAGGTCCATGTGCAGCTGTCTTGCAAGGACCATTGCAAAGTACCCTGGATAATCTGACTGTTTGGGCCAGACATTTAGGGATCGAGTTTTCACCGCAAAAAACTCAGTTGGTTGTGTTTACTAAGAAGCGGTATCCTGCTCAACTGAAACTAAAGCTGTTGAATGATGACATCAACCAATCTTTATCTTCTAAATACCTTGGGGTCGTGTTTGATTCCAAATGTACCTGGAAACTCCACATTGAGTATTTGATACAAAAATGCCGGAAAAGGATCAATTTTCTACGTTCTATCTCCGGAACATGGTGGGGTGCTCACCCGGAAGACCTCATCAAACTCTATAGAACGACTATTCTCTTTGTTTTAGAGTATGGCTCCTTCTGCTTTCTCTCAGCAGCTGATTGCCACCTGATCAAATTGGAACGAATTCAGTATCGTTGTTTGCGTATTGCCCTTGGCTGCATGCATTCAACGCATAACATGAGCCTGGAGGTACTTGCTGGAGTCACTCCTTTAAAGCACCGTTACTGGGAGCTCTCGCTTAGAATACTCATCAAATGTGGAACAAGTAACACACTTGTTCTAGATAACTTCGATAATATGCTTGAACTAACTTGTCGTTCAAGATTCCTGAGAGTTTATCTCAACTACATATCATCAGATCTTTGTCTTCCGTGTTATAATCCCCCTCGAGTTCACTTCACCAACGACAGTTCCTCAATTGTATACGATCTGTCAATGAAACATGCTATTCAAGGAATACCAGATCATCTTCGACAAATATCTATTCCCTCACTTTTTTCTGAAAAATATGAACATGTCAATTGCAACAACAGATATTTCACTGACAGTTCTCGCATCAACGGATCCACTGGCTTCGGTGTTTTCAATGTAACTTCAACCACCTTCCAAAAACTTCAGGAACCGTGTTCGGTTTATGTTGCTGAGCTGGCAGCAATTAACTTCGCTTTGGGGATAATTTCCAATCAACCCGTAGACCATTATTTCATCTTCTCGGATAGTCTTAGTTCTATCGAGGCACTCCGGTCGATGAAACCTGTTAAGCACGCATCTTACTTTCTTACAAACATAAGAGAGCAGATGCGTGTTTTGGTCGAAAGATCATTCAAGATTACCTTTGCTTGGGTCCCATCTCACTGCTCAATCTACGGCAATGAGAAGGCAGACTCGCTGGCAAAGGTGGGCGCACAGGAAGGTGAGGTTTATGATAGACAATTCTCGAGTAACGAGTTTTTCCCATTAGTCCGTCAGAGTACTCTTCAAAGTTGGCAAAGGAATTGGACACACAATGAACTCGGACGGTGGCTATTTTCCATAGTTCCAAAAGTTTCTGGGCGAGCGTGGTTCAGAGGTGAGGACTTAAGTCGAGGCTTCATTCGCGTGATGTCGAGACTTATGTCCAATCACTATTCACTAAACGCACATCTGTACAGAATAAACCTTGTCGATAGCAACTTATGTAGGTGCGGAGCCGGTTATGATGACATCGATCACGTAGTTTGGTTCTGCTTGGAAAATAACGCCTCCAGAGAGCAACTATTGGATACCCTAGTGGCCTGAGGTAAACAACCCTTCAGGGAAGTTCGCGGTGTTTTGGGGGATCGTGATGCGGTCTATATGCAGGCCATTTATAGTTTCATTTGTAATTCTGACATCAAAATCTAATTTTTTTTTTTCTTCTGTCAAAGTTTTTTTTTGTACTGTCTCTGTCTCTATGTTCCGTAGATCTCCGTTACTCAGGCCATCCGGAAGACGCTCCCAGTAGAACCAATCCTCGAGCACTTGATTCCGAATCCTAAGCCTCGTCCATCCTTTAATATTGTAAACTAACCTCGAGTCACCACGAGTACGCTGGCTCCTATCCCTCTCTTACTAACTGAAAAAAATGACATTGATTGTATATATCACAAAGAAATATGGCTCCGTAAAGTGTTATACACGCCTGAGCCTACCAAATAAACGAACTTGGAAAAAAAATGCTCTTGAAGAATATAATTCAAAAACTGAACTTGAAATAAAGTTCTGTCCAAAGAACTTTTTTAATTACGTAAAAAAAATAAAATCAGACAATTTTCCATCTGTAATGCACCTCGACGAAAATGTTGGGGATAGCTTGAAAAAAAAACTGTAATTTATTGGCCAATTTTTTCCAAAACATCTATACTACATTTTACAAAGAAGATCGCGACCGCGATTATTTTGCGTTTTATCCAGAATTTTTCAGAGTTGTTGTTGTAAATCAAATTTAAGTCCAAGAAATTTTCGACGCTCAAATAAACTTGGATGCTTTGAAGGGACCTGGCCCGGACACGATTCAATCAGTATTTATTAAAAAATTAGCAAAAGAACAAATTTAAATTAAAATATTGGTGCAATTTTGATGAAATTATAACATGTAGAGAAAAAGTACCGAATTTGAACACTTTTTGACTATTTACTAAAACTGCAATATCTCAGCCCAAGAACAACATTTCTTGGATATTTATTTATGAAAATACTCCTTATAAATAGCTCTTTGTAGTATGTAAGTTTTTCTGCACGAGTAAAAATTATTTTTTGTGTAAGGATGAAGTAACTTCGAAAATTAGTCAAAAAAATGTGCTATTTTCGATATTTAAAATGTTCTGCAGACTGTAAAACGGAAAATACCAAAACTAATTCATGGAGAATACGGACAAAGATCCACAGAAAAATAAAAAATATAAAACGAATGGGTGACCCTGAGAAAAATTGTGAAAGGACCCAATATTTGATTTTTCACCTAAAAGCTCATTTTTCAAAAATCGATCTGGCGCGACCTCTAAACGATTTTTTAGAAATTCGGTTTGTTCTACAAAAATTATCCAGGCAGGTATATCTTTCATTTCAGGGTTGAGCATCATGACTTTTCGAACATCGATTTTTTTTGAGACACCCTAATGTAGAAGCTTTATATACGGCAACCATAGAAGCTTTATATACGAACTTTAGCAAGGCATTCGATCGCATTGATATACCGATGCTGCTTTTCAAACTACATAAAATTGATATTGAACCACGACTCCTGAAATGTCTTGAATCATACCTAACTGACAACAAATTATCAAATTAAATGGACACAAATCTAAACCACTCTTCGGAAGTCTCTCAAGGCTCTCATTTGGGTCATCTTCTTTTTATCTTGTACGTACGTTTCCTTCATTCTGAAAAAGATTAAAGTGTTAATTTATGCTGATGACATGAACTGCCCATGATCGCATATTTGTAACATTTGCATTTTTGTCGATTTTGAGCTAAGCTGATGAATCATCTCCAAATTGCTGGTTCTTCCTTCTGACCAGATGAAATAAGAAAGTTTGTTCCAAAAAACTCGAAAAAACTACCAAGTTGTTTTGTAACATTAAGCAAAGTGACCGCATAACCGTAACACTGGAAAACTTTATTGCCGTACGCCATGCGCTGTGTAATTTTTTTTTTCGAAAATAGATGGCATTCAAATACCAAGTAATGGAAATGTTTCTACCGAAGATTCCAACTGGATAAAGTGTTTGTGCAATTTTTGTGAACTTTCAGAAAATCAATGAGATTTTCATACTTATGCATATTACAAACTTCATCGTTCCATTTCTCCCATGCCTTCTTCTTCTTATTGGCATTACGTCCCCACACTGGGACAGAGCCGCCTCGCAGCTTAGTGTTCATTAAGCACTTCCACAGTTATTAACTGCGAGGTTTCTAAGCCAGGTTACCATTTTTGCATTCGTATATCATGAGGCTAGCACGATGATACTTTTATGCCCAGGGAAGTCGAGACAATTTCCAATCCGAAAATTGCCTAAACCGGCACCGGGAATCGAACCCAGCCACCCTCAGCATGGTCTTGCTTTGTTGCCGCGCATTTTACCGCACGGCTAAGGAGGGCCCCATTCTCCCATGCCTACTTTTGTCGATTGTTACAAATATGCGATCATAGGCAGTGAAGCTCTTTATGGAAATAAGAAATGAAGTCGACATCAATGTATCCCGCAATGAAATAGACAAATTCTACATATGGTGCAAGAAAAGCCTATTGGAACTGCATGTAAAGAAATCATTTAGCAGAAAAGAACTATACCAAACATTTCAATCACATTAGGGTATCAAAATGTGGAAAAATGTAAAAGAGTAAGGGACTTAGATGTAATCTTAAATTCGAAACTTTCTTTCGTAGACCACTACAACACAATCATTCAAAGGGATAATAACATGCTAGGGTTTATAAAGCATTTCTGCTATAACTTACTGGGCTATACACCAGATGAGAGAAGCAGCGATAGAAGACTATTATAATCCTCGTTCTTTATTATGTGATTGTGATAATTATCTTATCATATAATCACAAGAAGACGGGTAATAGAGATAGCAAAGGGCGATGTTAGTGGAATTGGAACTATGCTTATCTGCATCCTTGTCCGCGATCAAATTGAACGGAGTCGGGAAGATTGTGTGAGTCGAAGTTATACTGCTGTATACACGATGCATATATTTGTTGGTGGAGGAACCAACAATAGTTGTTTAGATGTATTCATCGAAACATTGAGGGAAATATTTTTGTTATCAACCAAATTTTTCATTCACTACAAAAGCATTCGTTACGAGAAATTCAAAAAGAGCATTTAGTACATCCTGAATCTTCAGAAAAAAAGCAGTCGATTCAAGTGATGCCAAATTATTTCAACTATCGTTCACATAAACAACGAAAAATATATATTTTATTCTATAGGCACATATTTTACCCTTTTTTAACGGTAATGGCTACGAGCTTTATAAAATGAAAGAGTTGCCGAATTGTAAATTTAATTAAATTAAACAAAATCGGGTTCTTGAAATTTAATGAAGAACAATTTTAGATATAATACTATTTGGCAAAATACCATCGAAATCAGCGGAAATAATGACGTTACTTACCATTTTTTTTTGTTCATATGGTGTGCACTCACGGTATATTATGTGTAATAGAGTCCATATTTGAGACTTCAGCAAATCAGCCCAGATAGTAATTAGTCCAAACTTGTTGATGAACCCCATTCAAAACCTCCAATCTGAATAGCAAAAATCTCTAAAACCAATTAAAACCAATCTAACTAGTGAAAATCATAAAATATACAAAAATAAAGTGAAGAAGTAAATCAGATGGACCTCACCAGATTCGCAGTTCTTGTAAATAACGTGTGCCTCTAATTTTCTCGTGTGAATTCTCGACATGGGTCACCATTTTCATGCGCTTCTGTTTCGGCACATTTTTTTCAGCCAAACGTTGCTATAGATTGTGTCTTGTAGTTTGGTAAATTTTCACAGCGCACACCATTGATTTTGAAGCTTCAGATTTTTCTTGTAAAAGCAAAATAAAACATTTACCAAAAATTTATTCAAAACAATTCCGGAAGCACCGGTAAATAAAAATATTGCATCCTATCTCGGACGCGGCACACTTCGATCTAACTTCAAAGTTTGTTCTATTGCACCATAAACACAGCGAATTTTTAGCACGTTCAATATGTCTGCGATTCTGTCGCAATTCGAGCGTGACCGCATTGGATATGGACGCTGAAGCATCCATATCGGAAACAGCGTCGTTGGAAAGTGTGTCTGCATCCACAGTGTGTCGTATCATGGATGAGTATTCAACAAAAGGTAAGACAGCAGCGGATGAGAGCTCCCATGGACGAAAAAAGAAATTGGATAGCAGACAACAAAGGAATTTGAAGCAGTCGAAGAAACAGTTCCGAAATAATAACTGCTGCTCTGAACGCATCGACCGAAAACCCTGATTCTTCCAGAATTGTCTTTCTACTAAAACATGGAACTTCACGATTCAAACCTCTACGGTCCAGCAGCGATTGCAAAACCATTGATTTCTGATGTCAATGCATCTAATTGATTGCACTGAGGCAAAGCGCCTAAACTCTGGACAGCCGAACAGTGGAAGCATATTGTATGGTCATAGTCACACTATTCCCCACCACTTGTCGGGTTTATGTATGGAGGACCCACAGGAAACATATAAACCTAAGTACTAAGTAGCTTCAATGGTAGACCAGTTTCGGTAATTGTTTGGGGTTCCACCCTATGGGCCCAATCATCACTGTGAAAGGAAAAATCACTGCAAATGACCAAGAAGTTTAGGGTGATCAGGTCCAGGACCAGGAAAAGGTTATTTCTTTCAAATATATTCATACACTTCCACTTGAGTCAAGTATTATCGCAGATGCAAAAGTCCTGATATTGCAAACATGAGAACGATTTCACACAATGATGTAATGGCCAGCTCAGTCACCAGATCTGAACATAATTTAGCCACTCTGGGTGACTTTAGAAGTTCTTGTGCAAAGTTTTTTTTTCCTGAAACATCATTTATGAAAAAACTTTTCTGATCGCATCTCACTTCGCGTCGCTTGTCTCTAAACGCGACTTGTGATGCGACGCGACTGACGCAAAGGAATAACAATTTATTCATCAATGAACTGTCGAATTGCACCGTCGCGTCTACTTCTACTCTGGCGTCACTCTTCGAATCTTATAGCAAATATAATTGCCTATCTTATGGCTTTTACAAACGATCTATAAAGAAAGTAGTAAATCACAAACTAATTCTAGGATCACATTAAAACGTTTAAATTATCTATAGCAGCGGTTCTCAACCTTTTCTCTATGAGGTACCCCTTCAAGCTCTCGTGCTATCCGAGGTACCCCTGACTTTTTTTCGGGTTTCGAGTATTCCCTCATCAATATATTAAAAGTAAAAATTGTTTTGTAAAGATTTGAAACTCTAGCTAATTGTGTACCAATATATGGATGATGTTAGCTACGCATTTTTTTAGTCTTCGGTTGATTTGTTTTTGATCTCAAATTAAAAAAATCGTATGAAACACAACTGTTTGACTTATATTGTCTTCTCAGCGAGATATTTTAAACATGAATGGATCAATCAAGTAATAGTAAATGCTTGTGAGAGTGTCATAATACCGTGAGATCTAAATATATTAGATAAGGACGAAACGCCAACTATTGCACAAATTACAAAAAATCATTTATGACTCAAAGTTTAAATGCAAGATTTGTGCAATATTTGGAGCATGTGCAACAATTGGCGTTTTGACTTAAAAAGTTATTTGTATAATTTTATTGAAAACAATAACATTAAAATGATAATGAGAGTTAACAATTAACATACATACACAATTCATATGTGACAAGTAAACTAATGAGAACCCTGAGCTTGTACTGTCTGCGCCAGCTCAACGAAGTCTGGCTCGATTTTTGACAAATATAATCGGATATCTGCGTCCTGCGTTCAACCTACTACGATACTTATTTTTCATAAAAGTATATGACGAGAATGCACATTCGACCAATTCTGTACTTGTGAATGGAAGTAAATATCGCACTGCTTTTTGCGAAAGATTTTCAAACTCCTCACTGAGCTCGGCCCAGAACTTCAAAAGTGATTTTTCTCTGAATTTCTGTTTAGCTGTAATGTTTGTAGATAAATCAATCAAAAGTTCTTTTTCAATTACATTGAGTGCTGCGCAACCGATGTTACTCTCGTCAAAAGGGTTTGAAATCCAATAGTTAATCTTGCTGGGAGTCGGAAAATATTTTCTCAAGGATGATTTCAGTTGCTCCAAGTGTTTAGTAATAACAACTACCAAATTGTCAGATAACTTTTGGGAAGAAGTATTCAAGAAATCATGCAATGATTCAAAAACTTCTATTTGACCGCTTGCTATGCATTTCTGCCAAAAACTAATTTTTTTAATCATTGCATCAATTTTGCTGTTAACATAAAAAATAGTTATTGATCTGTGCTGCAAGCTTGCGTTGAGCTTGTTAATTTGCCTGAATATATCGGCCAAATAAGCAATACATTGAAGCCAAGAAGTTTCTTTAAACTTAGAAGCTAATGGAAATGGATGGTCTTTTAAAAAAAGCATTACCTCTTCTCTAAGCTCAAATAATCGAGTCAGAATCTTTCCGCGAGATAACCACCTAATTTCGGTGTGAAGAAATAGTGCGTCATGTGGACTATCAAGCGTTTCACAAAGCTTTTTAAAAAGACGACAATTCAAAGACTTTGCTTTTATAAAATTAATAACTTTAACAGCATCATCCAACACCGATTTCATTTCCGTAGGAAGTTTACTACTAGCTAAGTTCTGACGGTGAATGCAGCAATGCCTCCATGAAGCTAGCGGGGCTACTTTAGCGACATGTGCACGAAAACCCGTATAAATTCCTGACATGGATTTGGCGCCATCTGTACAGACACCTACGCAGTTAGTCCAAGCTATACCTTTTAATTTGAAGTATTGGTCAATCGCATTAAAATTATCTATCCCTCTCGTGTGCTCCATCAAAGGGTGACAAAGCAAAAGATTTTCCTCTGGTTCGGTACCGTATAAATACCTGGCGATAACTAACAATACCGCATAATGAGCGACGTCAGTACTCTCATCAACCTGAATAGCAAAAAAACCGCTCCTGTTCAGTCGATCAACGGTTTTCTGTTCCACATTGTTTGCCATATCTAAAATTCTACGTTGAACAGTTGAGTTAGATATTGGAATGTTCGCCATTTTTCTAGCGTCTTCTTCTCCAAGAACGGATAACACAGCATCCTTGATGCAAGGATATATCAAGTTTTCGCCGATGGTATGGTTTTTACCGTTTTTTGCGATGCGATAACTTATTTTATACGAAGCCTCTAGGCACCGGTAATTTTCACTTTTAGCTTTCTTGAAGTAAGACGAAACTTCGGGTTGTAGCATACGTTTGAAAAATGCAACGGGTTTCCCCACCATATCCACATGCATTCGCTGCTGATGACGAAGGAGCATAGAAGGCTTCATACTATTATTGGACAGGACTTCATTACACACGACACATTTGGGCTTGGGGACTTGTTCCTCGCCGGTCCATGTGAACCCGTATTCCAGGTAGCTTTCCGAATACATTCTCTTTTTGATTCTATTAGAATTACGATCACTTACCTAATAAAGGTATGAGTTAATTCCAGAAGAATTTTACAAAGTACATGCATCTCACTTGTACAATCGGATGTTCTGAAATGCAATCGTCATTCCACTTTCGCTTTTTCGATGAGCTTTCATTATTATAACGATGGCTGTCATCCCTTTGGCAGTCACTAGCGAAATCCTCTGAAGTGTCAATATCACCGAGCGACACGGTTTCTGCAACGTGCTGCTGAAAATAATTTTTCATTTTATATATTTATATTTATATGCTAATTGAAATTCGTAAATAATTACCTCTACGTTCATAACTTTGACATCCGACTCATTGCGGTGCAATTTGGTGGAACCAGTTTTCAACCAACGTTTTATTGCATTGTTTTGCACGTGGCTCAATTCTATGTCGTGCCTGTCTGCCTCTGTTCGATTTCGCTGAAGAACAGATACGATCTCGTCATCAATAGTCTCCTCCTCGAATGCCTCAACTCTTCCATTTTTTCCACAGTCTTCAGACAGAAAATCAGAGCTGCTCGACTGTGTGCAGTTCTGTGACAAATCAAAAGCAACGACATCACTGCCTCGTCTATTAATACTACATTTCGGCGAGAAGTGTTCCGGACGATCTGACGATGGCGAGGAATAAATAGAAGAAATTGTTGCTGATCCCGCGGATCTAAAGCTTTGTTCATGCACATGAGCAGAGCCTGGAACGAATAATTCCCTTTCTATGACATCAACACTTTGCTGATTAGAATTCGATGGAAGGAGTACTAAGCAGTGTGAATCAAAAACTGTTTGATCCACTTGTAGCTCACTTGACGGTTGTACAGCTCCTGCGCCCTGGAGATTCAATTGGTGCGAGTCCGTATCCCCAAATGTCGCACTTTGTATTATCGGTGGAATCAACAGTTCCCTTTCTCTGGTCTCTGCACTTTGCTGGTTTGGAATAAGAGCTACAAAGTTTGGCTGATCCACATGTAACTCACTTAGTGGTTTCACAGCACCTGTGTCGCAAAGATTTAATAGCGTCGTTTCAGTAGCTTCAAACGTCGTACTGTTTTCTTTCGGTGGAGAACACATAAGAGTTTTCACAGCGGTTCCTGTACTTCGCTGCAAGTTTCGATCTTCTGTGGATCCATTTGGGATGGATCCGTAATCGGATACATTCTCCAGGGCACTTTTATTACTAAATTTGTTCAGCCAGTTTTGTAGCACGGCCGCTGACTTCTTGTGTTGTTCTGGTGTATTCGAAAATCGACATTTAAGTTTTTTGTTTTCTTTTTTTGTTGCCATCGGAAATATTTTTATGAAACCTGAATAACATGAGAAAAATATATTTTTCCAATTTCTATTCAAAAGTCGTTTGTATACTCACAATAGGACACTCTGATATCTACGGGGTTTGGAAAAAATAACCAAATTTTCTTATTTGTTATTAAACTGAAATAGCTACTCGGCGGATTTCCTTCTCGCTGTTGACAAACAAGGTGGACGAACTTCAGGGTTGCTAGTATACTTGTTTAGGTTGGTTCATAAATGTTCCACCGAATTGTTTTGAATAGACAAGTTATTTGAAGATCATGTATAATACTTTCAATCGAAGCAATTGCAAAAAAAAGATGTTTACATTTTTCAACTCACGATTTTTTTTTTCATCGTAAAATAAATTTGTATCTTTCGCCAAACCTTGAGCATGGCATCTCTGGTAAAGTAAACATTATGGAAAATGAATTCACTGCACGAAAACTAGACGGCTGTTGTTAATTCTCGCGTGATTTTTGAAAACGTCGTAAGTCCAAAAGAGAGGCTCTCTTTGTTTACTTTCTCTTTCGATTATTGAAAAGCCATTCTAACATTTACATTGGATTTTCCAGCACCGATCTGAAGAAAATAGCTTTGTCTAGTGTGCTGAGGTGAAAATATTGCAACAAATTTTAAACTAGCCTAGATATTAGCAAAAGAGAGCGTATTGAAAGAGAGTCTCTCATTTGGACTTACGACGTTTTCAAAAATCACGCGGGAATTAGTTTTTATTTTTCGATTGCGGCACAGTACAGCGCTGCGTGTAACCATTTGTCCCTTTCACTCTTCCGCTGAACAAATCTAACGTAATTATTAGTGACTCTATAGTCGCGTCGCATAGTCTTCGGGGAAATGAAAGAGACAACTAGTTAAACGGAATACTGCAGTACGAGACCTGTAAAAATCGAATGCGTTGGTTCGAACGGTGATGAACTGAACTAGTGTCTGATTCATTCTAAATAAGCTCATTTCGTGCAGCACATATGATGATAGGTGAAATTTTAAGAGTCAATATTTGATTACGATTTTTTTTGTGTTGCCGCCATTACACGTTTAGGCCTCAGGTACCCCCTGTCATGTCCAAAGGTACCCCCAGGGGTACATGTACCCCAGGTTGAGAACCGTTGATCTATAGGAAGTTATTTTTCACCTTATAACGAATCAAACGATTTAATCAAGAAATGCATTATTGACACTTATTGTCACATCGCCATTCAGGCGCTTTTCGTAGCCTTGCTGTCTCCTTTAGATCACCTTGTAATGTTTACTTTGGTACGACCCGAGCCTGGCCGATAAGATACGATACGATACGGAACCAAAACAAATTTAACAAGGTTGGGGTAATTATAAACCATTAACATGAGGTCCGAAACAATGGAGAGCAGGTGGAACTGGAACAAAGTTCGAAACGGAAGTTTGGTACCCTGGAGCGGAGCACGCAAGGTTTCACGCTGCTTGTCTGTCTCGGACCGACTTCGACCGATACCTTAAAATTAATCTATAATTTCCGCTTATGCGCCAACACACCCTAGAGAAAAAAAAAGCTTCAGGGGGATATTGCAGTTTTGGCACTCGCTCACATCGTTTGGCTAGATGTGCGGTTGAGTTTAGCAAAAGTAGCTATTCTACGTTTGTGTGGATCCATACATTTTCGTTTTAATTTTAGAAATATTCTTAACCTAGGTATTGATATGCGCATTCAATGAATAAAACTAAAAGATATTTTAGTTACTAGATAAAGATTGTCGCTGTCGTCGCTGTCCGGAACATCTTTTGCTGGCGAGGATAGGGGAGCTAAATGTCAAAGAAGGAAAATCCATACGATTTGACAGGTATGTACCACACATGTTTCGGACAGCAGAACAAAGGGAACAGTAGCGACAATCTTTATCTAGTAACTAAAATATCTTTTATAAAACTAGAAAGGTCTGACCTGTATCATTGGCAACCGTCGTTGCTTACCACTGCTGCGAAGACTCGGCGATCGGATGACGGCTTGCGCGTTACTCGAGTGGCCTGCTTACAAACGTTCTATCCGGCAGCGGGAGCACAGTCGAACGCTGGGTGCCGGAACGGGACTTGATGTCTGCTGACGCACTTTGTAACCAGCAGCGGGAGCACGGTCAATCGCTGGGTGCCGGAACGAGACTTGATTTCTGTTGGTGACGAACTTACTGACTGGCAACCGGCAGCGGGAGCACAGTCGACCGCTGAGTACCAGAACGAGACTTGATTTCACTTGCTTTTGTATGGTGAGATGCTCCGCCGAGCAAAGCGTCGTGGGAACCCCTGTCAACCACTGTGTATGCACACGATGACGATTTGATTTGGAGTTTTTTTGCTGTTCGCATGCGATCAATCCGGCAGCGGGAGCACAGTCGATCGCTGGGTGCCGGAACGGGACTTGAGATTTCCGTTGTCGACGGAACGTGACCGGGTCGGCGAGATGTTCAAAGCTGCTAGGATGTTACTGCTGGTATGGCCCCTTTGCGTCCACGGCTTCAGCGCTTCATTGGTGTCGATTCCGGTTACACGTGTGTGGTGGGCAGATTGAGGTTATCGATGTGGATTTACAATGACCACGGCGTCTTCGGATCCTGGCCCAACAAAAAACCTTCGTTCGAAGGTTTATCCTTCGAACGGCACAAAATCACTGTTGGTTATATCGAAACACCATACAATTTTATATTAATTGCCTTTAATCTCACTACAGTTCGAACGGTAGTGATTAATTTTCGTTACTTTTTCTCACCCGTATTTTGATACTACACGTTGTTATCTCGAGTGCCAAAGTGTAAGAGACCTGAATTATTATTCTTGGCTAAGTTTTATCATTCAGTTGAGAGTTTAAGAGAGAACTCGTCTGATATAATGTCAAAATTAGGCTAACGTTCAGCGCAGCCGAGCTGCGTCCGAATCAAGCAGGCGTTGAAAATGTTGACTCGGTCACCGCCGAGCAGGACATCGAAATTTGAACTGATGGGCTCGAGAGTTCCCATCTAGTAGCCAGAAGTCCACCTGGCCAGAAGCACGGCATACAAAAAACAAGGCAGGCTCATCAGGTATGTAAACATTCAGTTTGAATGTAAACATGTGACGTCACTGCTATCTTCGCACAAGCTGGACCGAGACAATGCTCTACGGTCGCAGCATGCTTACTTTGTACTCCAACATGTGGCGATAAAGTATGCGTCACATTCAAAGTGTCATTTTTCGAGCGAGCTTACCTTGTTTTCTGTATACCGTGGCCAGAAGCATCCAGCATTGCAGAATCGTTTAAAGGAAGTCCACGTCCAAGACTACAGATGGTTCGTTATTGATGCCAATAACTTTTTATATTCCATTCTTTATTTGGTGGGCACTCTGTGTTACTTAACCGCTACTGTGCCGAGTTCTACTGTGGTATTCTGCTACCAGAGTCCACACAGAATCTATTTTTAGATTTTCCATTATTCTTTCCATTAAACTTTCTAATTTTTCTCGGACAATGAAAATGGTCTCCATTTGAACGACTAACATGAAGTTCGTTTATTTTTACAATAAGAATGGAATATTTCAGGTATATTTTCTTGTAACGAGTATTCGGAGTACGAGTATGTTCGCGATTTGAATCAGAACGCTACTCTGTTTGAATTTAATTCCTTCGAAAATGCCAATTCAGTGATGTGCTGCAAAAACAGTTTATATCAGTGTACTTCGTTCGGTTACGTATTGCTCCGCTGAACTTTGATTTTCGCTGGAGAATGATGTTTTAACCCTCGAGGGCAAGCAGTTTTGCAAATCGCTTATTATGAGTCAATCAGCAATTTCAGTTGACTTGGTCACATTTAGTCATATTTTATTACATATCAAGTCGTTTTGAATTTGAATTGAATCGATTCAGAGTGTCTTGGAAAATTTCGTGAACACGCTTGCGCTATTAAGGGTTCAATCCAATAATGCCGGGGATCGTGAGCGATGCCATATACAAAAAACTATGTCCGCTTGGAACTTAAAAGACCAGAAATAATGTGGATTGGCGGCGTAGCGTTTTCGTTTGAATCCTTGCACGGAAAACTGTCGTGTAAAATCTCGTGGATAAAATATCTAGTGAAGAAATAAATGCTATTTTTTGTATTTTAAGCCAGCTACGCTACAAATTATGTAAGAGTCTAAAAGGTAGTTATATGATAACAAAATTGAAATATTTGGAATAAGATCACATAGTCAATAGTTGAATAATTAGAACAATACCACTCTTAAGGGCATAGTTAATAAGTTTCGTGAACTCACACCAGGATATCGAATCTGAACCAAAAACACGTTCTAACAATGATGGTTGTACAGCAAATTCACTCACAAACACTATAAATGGCAGAAAAAATACCATCCGAACTGAAAAAAATATTAGCTAAACTTCTGAAAACTGCATTAATGTTCATCAATCAGGTCTGTAGAGCACGAAAACGAGCGAAATATCCTTTAAAATCTGATATCACAATCTATGCAAAATTGTACATTCAAATGGGAACGTGAAACGGCGGTCACCGTAACTGAATTTGTGATCGGAACATCAGAACAAAACTAGAAGTGATTGCCCCTCCCCACCGCTATTAGTGGATGGATGCTGTGGAGACGACGCAAACGATGGAGAAGAGAAACGAATGTTGTATATGGAAAAGTCTATTGGAAAAATATAAGAACAAACCTTCAATGAGTTGTAACGAGGTTGCTTTTTGTGGAAGTAGAGTGATGTATCACAGCATATTTTATGTTTTTTCGGGGCTGATTGCATAGTCATGAATATTGCGCAACCATACTTGGTTTTGCGTTCCTCCGTGATGATACAGAACTGGTGTAATGTGCACTTCGATCCAAGTGAATAGTGTTTGGGGTTTACCATATATTGTTGACCATAAAGTCCTTATAGTAAGTTGAGAAATTAATGGAATGTTAGTGTGTGGTCATTGTTTCTACTAGAGACCGAGAATACCTATGCATCTCCACAATTACCACGAGAAAAAAAAATAGTATCTCTGAAACAGTGTATAGTCTCCTCTTTCATGTCGTGCGTAAATCAAAATGTTCTATCGGGGATTTAGAACATTTATTTTTATTTTTTTCTATATTTTCAGTGCAAACTCCTTATAAACCCTCACCTTCACCAAAAATGTAAGAAAAAATGCATCCGACGCTTGTGATTTCGCTACTGAAGTCAATTATCGACCATCGCCAAGCGACTATGTTTTGTACTTTGAAGAAAATTCGCCTCGGATTAAGACGAGCTCGGTGGTCTCGGTGGACTTTGTATTTCATCTTAGTTCTTCTGTTCTGTATTTCTGTTCTACCAAAACGATTCCTACTGTTATAAAGCTTCGTCCCAAAACCTTCAGTAGAATCAATGGTGGTAGGTATCCAACAATCCATCTTCCACTTCCTTGGCATTTCATAAGATGTGTCCATGGCCATCCACTGAGTTCACTTCACCAACGAAGTTCCTCAATTGAATACGATCTGTCATGAAACATGCTTTTCAAGGACCGGATCATCTTCGACAAATATCTATTCCTCTCTTTTTTCTGAAAATATATGAACATGTTTTACCGGCGGTAACAACATTTAATCGGAATCAGATTATAGAAAATAGGGACAAATTTTGTAAATTTCTATTGGATCTCATAACTGTCAATTTGTATTGGATGCGCTTAGCTGGGCAGGCGGAATCATCCATTTTTCGAAAAGACATTTCCGATGAATGACATTTAGTCGAATAACCTTTGGTCATCTCTTTTGTCCGATACTTCGCCGAGACAGACGTTCTCTTAATCTGGGTCCTGTCTAACGGTTTTTCCCTCGTGTATTGGTTTACCGTGAGAATTATGTGAAGTGACCAGGATCTTTAGCTAATCAAGTGGGACTTTTAGCGCGACGCTATTAAGTACCGTGAGAGTTTTCGTGGTTTCTTAAAAAAAAATCACGTGCGCAAAGATATATCAGCGTCGATTACGCGGTCAGTTCATCGAGTCAAGTTCATCGCCCTCCCTGCTGTCCCTTACCTATCGTGCGGAGCAGAAGCAGCAGACACCGATTACAACTCGCCATCGCGAGCTCAGCGGAGCGTTGCTGCAGTGGTTGGTGGACCAACAATATCGTTTGTGGTTGTCCTGTCTATCGGCCACGTGCTTCATCTGGTCGCAAGTACTGTGGTGCTGTGCAGCTGTCATCAATAGAAGTTGAGTATTACACCTTTTCCTCGTTGTTTCCCTTTTCCAATCTAAGTCGATAACTTTATGATAGTTTCTTTTTAGTTAGTTAGTGGTGTAGTAGCTTAGATTCTCTCATTTACCCTCCCTGTAGTGTTTTCAGTATTAAATTGTATTATTTTCTACTTGGCAGTAAGTTCGTTACAATTTAGTGTGCTCTCGCTGCAGCGAATAGTTTCCGCAATGCACGAAGACGAAGCGGCGGTTGCGGCATTTCGTATACCCAGTCCGATGATAATTTATTGGTTCTGATGATTCAAGTCAAGCCAAAATGGATATCAGCAACACTGGTACGACTCCGCCAGAAGCTACTCCCGACTTTAATTGGGCCATGTACTTGTTTTTCTCCAGCAAAACGATTGAATAGTACTCGATCGTAAGGATCTGGAAAGCGCTTCTCGTCGGTAACCACCATCAATGGTCGGTTCCAATGTTGAGGGTCACTGTTGTGGTGATCGTAAGCAGGCTAACGAGATTGTTTCCGTCAGCTGTTTACGCTTGAATATAGCTAATGTTGCCGAATCAGGCAATCGATCGCGAGGCGTGGTCACCGAAGGATATGACCACCGAAGATATACTTCTTAGCGTCGGCCAGTTCAAAACCGTTCGCTTCCTCCTGTCTGGATACTGGATTGCAGGCAAATCCGCAGTTCGGTGAGAGGAGGGAGAAAAGATTACCATGCTTCTGGACTCTTTGCGTGACCTTTTCCGGGTCTGGTTTGCCTGATTTTATGGTGATTGGCAACACTTGATTGCCTGTTCGGCTGTATGTGCCGAGGGTGATGAACTGCGTTAATTGCAGCAGCAGCTAAGCACATACCCCAGTACTGCTGCAATAAACCTCCAGAATGCAGTCGAGCGGGAGAAACATGAGGACGGTGCATGCAAGACTGCGCCGAAATGCGTTTATTGCAACGAAAGGCCCTCCGCATGCTCTCACCGCTTGCCCTACATACGCACAGCGACTTATCAAGCGGTCTCCAGGCAGCGTTCTCGACGAAGCTACGCCGAGATGTGCTGAAAAGGCCGCTTCGCCTGTTAACAGATAACATTTACTCGTCTCTGTCAATTGATGATCAAGCTTCTGACTCTAGAAGTTGGCGAAGGGTGTCCTTTGTTTTCAAAAAGGACATCAGGAAACGAGGAAAACAGAGCCAGAGACCCTCGAAAAACCTCGAAAACTTACCGCAGTGTTCCCAAACCAACATGGCAAAATCGAAGGTAAGTGGAATTATGCCCAGACGTTCAGCTCCTAGAGTCTTTCTCCAGGAGAACAGGACTTTCGCCTTCAGGGACATCTAAAATCCCTGATGTTCTTACTTTTTCAATTTCTCCGTCTGTTGCGACGATTTTTCTACTTGATAAAGGTTTGACAGCAGTGTCATTTCACACACACTTCAAAAGCTGTAATTTATTATCTAATTATTATTAAATTCATTATATGTATAAAGTAACACAAACTAGTTTCACCTACATTTGACAACAGCTCCATCGCCACTCTAAACCAATCTAATTGAATCCTATTGCCTCAGTATGGAAGCATATACATGCATTTAATTGCCAGTGTTGCCAGTTTCACAACTATTTAGAACTCCACTTAACACCGTCAGCTGCTGGCATCGAGATCTCCAGGATGCTCAATGTTCACGTTTGATGGCAATTTCGTTTTATAACTTCTTCAACGCTTTTCTGACCATGATGACAACATGAGAAAGTGAAAGTTTGTTTATTGTCCGGTCGTGTTTCTCAAGGCGCGAATCGGCCGGTCGTCAAGTGTAGTTTTGCTTTGCGGAAGGCAAAATGATCGGCCAGTCGTCATAATTTTGCTCTGTTTGCGGGTAGGTAATAAATCAGAAAGTAAAAGTTTTTGTCCGGTCGTGTTTCTCCAGTACGCGGATCGGCCGTCGTCGAATGTAGTTTTGTTTTGAGCGGAAGGCAAAATGATCGGCCGGTCGCCGTAATTTTGCTCTGTTTTGCGCGGATCAGTAATAAATCAGAAAGTGAAGTTGTTTTATCCGGTCTATTTGTCCAGTAAGCGGATCGGTCGGTCGTCCGAAGTTAGTTTTGCTTGTGCGGGTGAGTAAATAACTCAAAGCAAAGTTTGTTTCTTGTCCTGTCGTGTTTGTCCAGTAAGCGGATCGGCCGGTCGTCGAAGTTAGTTTTGCTTGTGCGGAAGGCAAAACGATCGGCGTCGTCGTAATTTTGTTCCTCTTTTGCGGGTAAGTGAATAAATCAGAAAGTGAAAGTTTCAGACAGCGAGAGTGTTATTTCCCATCCCATAGATCGTATCCACTTACCGAAGTGAATCAGATAAATTATCCTTTGTACAACTAAACGATATCCTATCCGAAGACAATCGTGAGATGCAGAGGTGTTCTCGGTCTCCTAAGCTGCGAGTCGGACTAAAATCCTTCCTTCCTATATGACCTGAGGACGTGGCCGCGCCGTTATTGACTTTAGATATTTGAGCTCCCGAAACGTGTACATTGAGAATGGGTAGCTAGTCCCAAGCCCCATTTATTGCTGTTCTCTGTACAATTTCGCAAGTTCTAGTCAATCACGGAGTAGCAACTACAAGTGTCTCATAGTGCTCGACTCATGTTCTAGCTCAACCATGTTACGAACATGGTTAAATCAGTTCTCCTTCTTTTGACACCCCTTTTGAAGCAGTCGGCTTCCAAGACTACTTGCGTATTCGTATCCTTCGATATGGCTAACAAGGTCAACGAGGTTAATACGATGTCGAGTTCTACAGGTGGAACTGTCGAAGCATCTTTCACAAATTGATATTTTAAATTTTAGTTAACAAATTACAATGCGATGTTTTTGCTATGCGAAACATAGCTAACACCCGATTGAACTCCATTTCCAGAATTTAGCATCATTCGCAGATCGTGCAGATGAGCATGGAGGTACTGTTAGGGGATCAGAAAAGCACACTCCTTCTATAAGAGTCGATCTTGCACCGATGTGAGCACCGAAGCAGTCGCATGTCAGGTGACTATCCGAGGAAAGACCTCAGTATCGCCTCGATATATCTTCCGCCGGGAATTGCGATATCTGCATCTTCCACAATCTGCTCGTAATGCCCGAGCCACGTTTGCTCCGGGAGATTTCAACTCTCATGGAACAGGCTGGGGAACTGTTACGACGACAACCGTTCATCTCTGATATACGACCTCTGCGACGACTTCAACATGACAATTTAATACTGGAGAAGTTACACAGTGGCACCTTCGACGAAGAGTAGCATTAGATCTTCATTGTTTGAGCTCACTATCCCTTGACTGCACGTGGAGGGTTGTCCAGGATCCCCATGGTGATGATCATTTGCCAATCGAAATATCAATCTCAATGGAATACCAGCCTCCTCCGGTCGACATCGCGTATGACCTCACGAAGCACATTAGGCAAATATGCTGGGCAATTATTGTCGGTGAACAGTCGGTAGACTACTTCCACCGCGCGGAAAAGTACCAGTTTTTGTCCGATGATTCTTAACAGCGCTCTCAGCACAACGCCGGCCGGTGCCAGGGACGGTCTAGGAAGCCATCAGTCCGTGGTGGGATGGCAGTCTAACTCTATCGAGAAATCCACAGTTTAAGGATTTTCGAAACAGCGGTTCAGTCGTACTTCATAAGCGTTATATTGCGCTTGAGGACCAGTTCAAGAAGCTGGTCAAGACGAAACGGTTATTGGAGACTCTTCGTCCAGGGTCTGTCGCGTGAGACCTCAATGAAGACACTTTGGTCCGTCGGTAGAAGAATGCGTAACGCGTCGTCGGTTAACAAGGATCGTGAAGAGTTCAACACGGTGGATATTCGATATTCAGAAAGTCTGCCCGGATTCCGTTCCTGTGAAGCGAATGCTTCGGTCACTTCTTGACAGCAGTAGTGACATGGATCGGCCCTTTCGATGGTTAATTCTCACTCGCTCTTCCTGTGCAACAATTCCTCCAGGGATAGATAGAATCAGGTTTAATTTACTAAAAACCTCCCAGACGTCGCGAAGAGGCGTTTATTGAACCTATTCATCAATTCTTGAAATGAATATTGTTCCAGATGATTGGAGGGAGGTGCGAATCATAGATTCAAAGCCACAGCACGTCGATTGTAATTCGTATCGTCCTATCGCGATGCTATCATGTCTTCGGAAGCTGTTGGAAGATTCCTTCATCGCTCGACGAATGGTTGAGTCTAATGGTTTGTTGTCAGATACACAATTCGGTTTCCGGAGGCAAGGAACGAACGACTGTCTTGCGTTGCTTACTTCAGAAATTCAACTCACTCTCTCCTCGAAACAGAAATGGGCTCAGTGTTTTTGGACATTAAGGGGCTTTTAATTCAGTTTGCGTCGATGTCTTATCCGACAAACTCACAGTATGGACTTTCTTTTTGAACAACTATTTGCAATTTGTTTGTCAGAAGCGTATGAGTTTTTCTCGCTGTGACTCAACTTCACGAATTAGCTTCATGGGTCTCCCTCAGGGCTCATGTTTAAGCCCCCTTCTTTAGCAATTTTTGTCGAAGACATTGAAGATATTCATGCCGAATTACTCGTTAAGACGGCTTGCAGATGTTGTGTTGTATCCGTTTTGGGGCCAACAGCGGTTGATCTGCAGGACAAACTATATACTTTGGACAATTTGTCTACTTGGGCTTTAAAGCTGCGTATCGGACTCTCTCGGAGAAACTGAGATGGTTGTCTTTCAAAAAACATAAGCCGGCAAAGTTCCTTCAACTCATGGGTAGAAAATCACTCACAGTATGTCTTCTAAATACCTCGAGGTCTGGTTCGATTCCAAATGCATCTTCGGAAAGCACATTGTGTATCTGACACAAAAATGCCAAAGAGATTAACTTGCGTACAATAACCGGTACATGGTGGGAGCCCACGGAAGATTTACTAGGTTGTATCGAACAACCATACTTTCGGTCTTGGAGTATGGTAGTTTTGTTTCAGTCCGGCAGACGCACATGCTAAAATTGAACGGATTCCAGTACCGCTGTCTCCGCATCGCGTTAGGTTGTATGAACTCGACTCATACGATGAGTCTAAGTACTTGCGGGAGTACTTCCTCTTCCGATCGTTTCGCGGAATTATCACTCCTTTCTCATTCGTTGTGAGGTACTAAACCCTTTGGTCATTGAGAATTTCGAGAAGCTGCTTGAACGTAATCCTCAAACTCGTTTTATGTGTGACTACGGTACATGACGTTGAAGGTAGCCCCTCTTCGGTTAGCACTAATCGTGATAACTCTCTATTCCCACAGTTCCGCTGTAGTTTTGATACAACCATGAAACAAGAGATTCTTAAAATATCCAGTTCCACCGTTCGATGGGTGATACCTAGATTATTTGCAAACAAGTACGGGCATCACAAACAGAAGGTTTTGCAGACGGATTAAAATTTTACAGAGAATTCCACTGGTTTCGGTGTGTGACACATAATTTACATGCTCTCCTACAATTGCAAGCCATGTTCATTATACATTGCTAATATCAGCTATATACTATGCACTGTAGTATATTGCAACACTTCCTGCTGAGCACTTCTTCATCTTCACCGACAGTCTAAGTTCTCTGGAGGCTGTGTTCGATGAAGCCGTTAAGCACTCAGCGTATCTCTTAAGAGGGATACGAAAAGCATTGAGTGCTTATCAAACTCTATACCATCACATGGCATGGGTCCCTTCTATTGCTCGATTCCGGGCAATGAAGCGACTCCTGGCTAAGGTGGGCGCTATGGAAGGCGATATTTACGAGCAACCTCATATGATGATTTTTTGCAATAGCTCATCAGGAGACCTTGATCAGTTAGCGGAAATGGAAAAGTGGAGACATGGGTAGATGGCTGCATTCTATTCTCCCTCAGGTATCAGAAGAGACCATGGTTCAAAAGTTGAATGTGGGACGTGATTTTATTCGAACCATGTGTAGACTAATGTCCAATCACTACTCGCTAAATGCACATACGTTTCGAATAGGGCTTTCTGGAAGCAATCTCTGTGTCTGTGAGCACATCAGGATATCGAGCACGTCGTTGGGGTGCGTCGAGCATCATGAAACCAGGTCTGACTGCTGAAACTGTGTCGGGTCGAGGAAAACAAATAAAACCCGTTAGGAAGTGTTGCCGGGCCTTGATTTGAGTATAGAACCTTATCTATCTGTTTTGAAAAGATTGATGTTAGAATTTGAATCTGTGAGTCCCCTGTCCCTGTCCCTGTCCCTGTCCCCTGCATTTACCCTTAAAAGTGTCCTCTTCTTTTCGGTGTCTCTTTTCCTTTTTTTGTTTTCTCTTCCATTACAGATCAATACAAAAACCACCATCAAACCAAGCAACAACACCGCAATCAATAATTTTAAAACCCTACCCCTCCTATTCCTATTGTGTATTTGGATCCCTAACCTCAGAGTCAGTCGCGTGTCGTCAGCTACCCAAACTAACTCTAGTTGTAAGAATCACAAGAACGATAAATAAATTGTACAAAAACCAAACATATTTCCGGCTCGTAACGCAATGGCAAATAGACCTTCTAAATAAACGCAAGATAAAAACTAGACAGTCGAAAGGACATTACGTCAGATGGACATTTGATCGAAGGACATTCAGTCGAAATGAATTTTTAATCCAGTAAGAGACGTAGGACATTTGCCCGAATGACGTTTGGTCGAAGGACACTACGTCGAATTGACCGGACACGGACATAGTCGAAATAAGATTTTAGAAGAAGATCTTCGTACATTTGGTTATATGACATTTGGTCGAAAGTGGATTTCGAATTAATAATCTTGGTACATTATGTCTAATGACGTTCCGTCGAATGGATATTTGAAAAAAAGAACTTAAATCAATAAAATTAAAAAATAATTGATTTATTGCGGTATTCCTAAAAGTCATATAATTATTGTTCAATATTGTCCAAAGAATTATGGGTTGATAAAAGAATAAATAATACTAAAACGGTGAATATTGCGATATTATTCCGACTGGATATTGACTTTCGTGAACCCTTCTAACCGACTAATTGAATCTATACCACCTGATCAAAGAAATGTGAGTCGGGGTGTTTCGTCATTACACATGACGCCGAATGAATTACTACCGTTACACGCATAACTGTCCCGTAACCATCGGAAATTCCAGCAAATATGGGACGAATATGAGTGTTTAGAGTCATATATCATTTGGTCGAAATTAAGTTTTCGACCAATAACTAACAGTATGGTTGAAGACCATTTTATACTGAACTAATTATTAACATACTTAGTGGAAGAAAGAGTATCAATGAAAAAGAATAAAAACCATTTCCATTCGACCAAATGTCAATCAACGTATTTAAAGCCAACTCGATGAATATTAGCAAAATACCGTGATATCACTGGTTTTAGACCATGTGCCGAAAATAGAATAGAATTAATATTTTGCTACTTCGAGGTTTTCAATTTTCAATAATCCTCCAGAAGTTTCTGTTAGCTCAGATGAAAAATCCTCATTGGCTTCCCTTATTAGTTTCTTCGGATCTGATTGAAATTCCTCATGTCCACTGAATTCCTCCAACCATTTTTTCATTATCTTGGAATATTTATTAAATTTAACCAAAAATGTCTAAATGTCGCTTTCGACTAAATGTCCATTCGACCAAATATCATTCGAATAAATACAATCGACCAAATGTCCATTCGACTAAATGTCCTTCGACAAATGTCCTTTGGAAAAATGTCATTGATTAAACGTCATTCGACGAAATGTCATTCGACGAACTGTCCCAAAGCCATTTTTGCCTGCAGTCTAAGTCGGAAGAAACATAACCGACGCTTTCCAGCCTGTCAACTCGCAGCTCAGACCAGTGTCGAACTCGATCCCGGAGTAGTGCATCACTGACTATGTGAAGCAACCATAAATGGGTTCAATCAGTTTTTCCCTTAAACTTGAACGCAAGGATGTTTTTTCCATTTATGCCAAAATTTTTACAAACGGATTCAAAGTAGTGGACTGGTAATTCTATATCGAAAAACAAAGATGTTTTCATGGCATTTAAATGACTCAACCCTTGCATTCATACCGCTAAAACTCGCACCAGATGCCTTCCAAGACGCTAAGAACATCAGCTCCAGCTATGATGCATGATTTTTCAGTTTGGTCCGCTATAATATAATGAAACTTATTTAATCTAACTACTTCTCAACCCACAGATATGTTGAAAATAATTACGTTCTTGGCTGTTTAGAAAACAAAGCAAGATGGTGTTTCGATTACATATTTGGAACGTGTTTAAAATGTGCGAAAGACATGCCTCTTACCAACAATCGTCTAGAAGAATTGGCGCATACCGATGGCGAATTTTATCGAAACTAATGCAGGTTTTTTTGAAACCTTCAGAAGAGCAAAAATATTACCGAGGGAAATACTCTCTATTCTACAAGGAGCTGCCTGTCTGAACGAAGTCTCAAAGAAAGGACACGTGCGTGAAAGGTCTAGTGCAAAACTACAAAATTATCAAACATCAAGATTTTTGCGAGGAGTAGCATTAACACTTAAATATTTTCAATTCGCATATTTTAATTTGTATGTTTTTGCCCTCTTCGTTAAGTAGCATTAGTTGTTGAGTTCCTAATACATATAATAAATTAACTAATCAAACACTCATGAGAAAAATCTATTGTTTTATTTTCCTGGAATAAATCTAAAAATCAGTGATGCAATATTGTTTTGCTAAAAACTTACCGTGTTCCAAAGACTATATAACGTTGGGAAAACTTACCTTTTTCTTATTTTATTCTTTTAAAGATCCTCTCATTCTTTGGTCAATATTGGTCAATAAATAAAACCGTCACAGTAATCACATGCACGCGACCCAGTGATAGATCGTATCAATAGTCGCCCAGCGACATACAGTATTTAGGGTAATCTTCTCTACATCTTTCAAAACACCGCAATTAATCATTTTGTTTATAATTAATATTCGACGCAATGTCCCTTTCGATCAAATGTCCAACGTCTAAATAATTTTAAATTGATTTTCGCAAAATCTCCAAATGCCTTTCGAGCAAATGTACGAAGATTATTATTTCTAAAATCTGATTTAAACTAAATGTCCATTCGACCAAATGTCCTATCGGTGGTCGGTATTGAACATTTTGACAAATACCTATTCGGTATTTGGAGATCAACTCAGTAACCGGTAAAATACCGTTTTGTAAAATTTTTAGATATTAAATGAAAAACTTTTAATTTGAACTTTTGGATGAAAAATAATATTTGTTGACCAACTTCAAATGTTAAAATCATTGTTTGTTAGGCTGGGTAAGCAAAACTTAAGTAGATTGAACGTACTGAGCGACTCATCTCTAATCCTAATCCATTGGATTTTCTTGGCTATTTGTCAACTACTGAAACCCCATCTTTGGTTCCACCGTAATAGGAAGTATGGTTCAAGACGCCAAAGTCACTGTCAAAGTACTTAATCCCTTCAGATGCATCATCTTCGTACCGATCTCAGTAATGGTCGTTGTCTGTTTCAATGATCCATCAGGAATACCTTCAAGATCTCGTCCGCATGTTTAATCAAAGTAGCGCTGGATGTCTTGAAGAAGTCGTCTGATTACTTTACTTATTCAAAAAAAGCAAAAAGATCGTGCGAATTAACAGCAGAAATGTTCCACACCAGCCTGAACAGGTTTGAGGAGCTTAAATTTATTCCCGAACATACAAGAATCATCATGCAAATTTAATTCGAATTAAAGCTTAACTCATAATCCGTCAGCCACTAATTCAATTATTTTTCTATCCAAACGGACATATTTTTACAGCATATGGATTTCCTCAGGTGATCTCCGGAGAAGAACTACTATGGCTCAGTTATGAACTCTAGCAATAAGATAAATCACTTAAATAAAGCCCCAAAAATACAATGGCGCGTACCCTTTTCACAATTTCATAAATTGCGAGAACATTCCCGACGATGTTAGTAATGTTCATTAAAGACATTTGTCAAGTCATTTGCAGTTTGACAGATGGCTAAGAAAATGAAAGCAACACTATAATTATTACTGATCGATTGTTTGCTGTAGCTGAACGTCGTCATTGATGCTTCTTGCGAGCGAAGGTTCATTCATGCTCGCATTCAAACAACTGAGTAAACAAATATTTCTCCATCTATGCTGTATTTCCTATTCACGGGCAGTTTGCTGATTAATGTATTGAAAAACTATTCGAGAGTTTTATTCTGACAGCTAAATTTGAAATACCGAAAATACCGGTATTTTTGTCTCTAAAACCAGTATTTTCGGTATCAAAATTATCGTAATACCGGTATTACCGGTTTCGGTACTACCAGTTGACCACCCTAGTCCTATGTCTATAGTGGGCTAAAAAATCATTTTCGACATAATGTCCCTTCGACCAGAAGTCCATTCAGCGTAGTGTCATTTCGACCAAATGTCATTCGACTAAATGTCTTTCGACGAAATAGGTAAGATTCGCAATACCATTAAAGGAATCAAGCCGATTCTTTTGTCCCGATGGATGCCAAAACGGGTAATTTGAGAAGACCGCGAGCTGTGCAAAGTTCCATCCAACACCAATAGGATGAACTAAACAGTTTACATTATCTGTAGTTTTCAACGAAAATAAAATTTCCTGAAAATAACTGTTACCACTTTATTACCTGCGATAGAGAACATCAATATTATTCCGCTTTCGGTGATTTTTGTCCAACTAAAAAGGGACACGTTAAAAGTTTTTTGAAACATTTGTCAATTTCTTCAAAATCTTCCGGCGTTTCAGGAGCTTTAGGAGCTTCGACATATCTTCTTCTGTGCTGGTTTCGAAATCATCGTTTGAACCTGATTTGAAACAAACTTCAAACGTATTCTTGGCACAAACGCTGATGTTAACGACGGAGGTTCACGGTTTTCACTTGATCGTTTTTCAACAGCTGTCAGCTTGTCGCGAGACAATCATTTTCCAATAAGTTCGGCGGATGGCAAGTACTTTACAAATGTCTATATTATGCTTCTTGTCCTGGTGACTCGTGAAATAAGCGTCGCTCACCTATTTCAATATTTAAGCTGCGCTTTTCACAGTTCAATAATATAATGAACTCATCTACCTACATTAGGAATAAAATATATGTTTCAACACGTTACCTTCTTGTTTAAGTTGTAAGCATACCGTTCAATGATAGCTTCGGACGTCCTCGTATAGATTCAATACTTTCATAATGTTCTGCTACAGGTTCTTTTGTTGTTTCTGGTACTTCCACTAAACACAAGAATCCCTCAATGCCTCTGAAAATCGTTCTGCTCTTTTGCGTTCACCACCGTGGTTTGCGATTTGCATTTTGTGGTTTTACTTGGTCCTCCCACGTCTTCAGGTGAATTTTTGCAGTTTTTCCAGCTCAATTTTCTCGGTTATAACACCCGTCACTGAACCAAGAGCTTCCACCAGATCTTCAAGTTTCCGTTTTTCCGAGCGAGAAATCTTCATTGGCTTCCAACTGCTTCTTCTCCTGCTGAATGAATTTCTTCACGACCATTAAACCCCTCCAAGCAATCCATCCATAATCTTCCGTGCTACTCCATCCCAAACAGTTCCATCATGTCTATGTCGTTTGAGATACCAATTACAATTAGAAAGATAAATTTGATTAGTTTCCTAAGTTGCTTTGGTGAAGTATGAAAATTATTGTTTATAAAAATTTCTACAGTTACCCAAATTTCCCTAACACACTTGTTTGGAACTGTTCTATTTAGAACTTCTCGCAGTCAAATGAGAAATTCTCTAGAACAACTCTCGAAGATTCCGTAAATAAATACTCTTTAGATGTTTTGTTCAGTGTTCAGACGTTTTGGACCAGTTCATGTGGCCAGGATATATCAAAGAAATTATTTCTCTGAAACTTTCTGTTACGCGGAAAGAGTTAAACTACCCACTTTTTCGTTTAATGGATATTGAAATCTGATGGTTGGCTGATGTTTTTAATACGAACCAAAGAACTAGCCTTCCGCCGATATGATGCAGAACTCGGGACTCTTTTTAAGTATGTACTACCAGCGAGAAGAGATTCAGAAGAAATACTTTTCTTTTTGTATGATGCATAATAGATATGAATATTTAGATGGATCTGATCGTGATACCGAAATTAAATGAATTTAAAGAATGATAATGTGTCTTTTATTATTATATTGCGGCAAACGTTACATATAATTTGGTGTTTATTTATATTATTTTGTTAAAATTTTCTGAAAAACTTCAACTAATTATCATTTAGATCCCATTTGGGTGGATGACAAACCAACTGAATGACCTTTCGATTAAAATAACTGCGTTTTGTTTTAATTTGAAACACTTGATTAGAAATAGTAATTGCCCATTATTGTTCATGACCTTTCGACCGCAAATAAAAATTACGATGATAAAGTTGAAAAAATTAAAAACTTTCGACTAAGTTGGCCTTGATCCATTATGATGAAACTGACTTTGGCTTTATGTCCATTCGACAAAATGTATATTCGACTAAATGTGTTTTCGACTAAATGTCCTTTCGACCAGGCGTCCTTTCGACTAGATGGGCCTCGATGAATTATGCTGATAAATACTCGACTAAATGTCCAATCGACTAAATGTACCTTCGACCAAATGTCCTTTCGCCCAAGTGTCATTCGACCAAACGTCATTCGACGAAATGTCATTCGAGGAACTGTCCCAAAGCCCCCGTGATTAGTGGACCTTGCGTACCCAGGTTACCACTCCGTACCTTTTCGTATCCTCTGGTTGATACACCCGGCCACCATCTACGTCGTTAGGCATAATGCCGTTAGGCATAATGTCATTTAATAATGGCCGTTTGGCATAATAACGGCCGTTTAGCTGTGGTCGTTGGCATAAGTCATTTGGCCTAATTTTTTGAGCTGTGTAATGGATAAGTAAGATTTGTTGAGCCATTTAGTTACGTGGTTTCCTTCATTGGGCAATGCATGATAATTAAGAACGGATGTACGGCGTAGACAGTTAAGAATAAAAAGCTTCCTGTCAACAGGACCATTTGAAATGTTGACGCACCTACCAGGCAAGATAGATCAGTAAATTAGATTTACATTGGTGGCTGTGTCTTTCATTTGAAACAAGAAAACTGCCCATTTCTCCCTTAACACAGAAGAAAAATCATTAATAAAATTAAAAATATCGTTGGTAAAAATGAAAAGTTGCGTTGGTTCTTTTTCGTAGAGAGTTGCGTATGTTCAAAATAAAAAGTACGTAAGCTTTGTTACGCCTAGTTTAAAAAATAGCATCCGCTTTGAAATTAAAGTTTGAACTTTCGAAATAAAATTGTAGGATTGTCAAATCAAGTGAGAATTAATTTTGTTTAGAAATGTTGACTTTCCATATAACCAAACCTCTTAATCCTAACCTCTATTTATCTTTTTCTATTAAATTTAAATAAATCGTAATGGTTTGTTTTTATTTATAAATGTCTTTATTTCGTTAATTATGGGTTAAACGTTAATAATGAAGTAAACTGCAATGCTATACCAATATTTTTTTTAATTTGCTTTATCAGCTCTTTCGTCCAATTAGGCACAACGTGTAGCATTAGATGTGACATCTACTATAACCAAATCTAACTTACTTGTACAGAGTCAATCTTTCTAATTAGATTTTCTACCTTATTGTTCCTATTGGTATTTTGCTGCTCTCCGTTGCTGCATTATCGATGTATATTATGATATATATATGATATATTATGATGGCATGTTGTTTGTTTTGTAGTGATCATCCGGTTCAGTCCGTGTGTGTCGTGCCATGGTCGGTTGCCATTAATCCGTGGTCCGTTAAGAAGTGCCTCAGAGAAATACAAATGTCAATGTCGCGTTAGATGTTCATGATGAACGAGCGATCCCGCGCATCTTCCAGCGACAAGACGAAAGGTTGTGGTGGGGGTTAGATCGAACCATTGACCATCCGCTTATAAGGCGAACGAGTGAAACTGCGCCAGACTGATGGTAGACATTTTCCGGAAGAATGAAATAACAAAACGCAGAATGCTTCCAGGCGGGGATCACTCCATCTTGCTTATTCCGGCCACATGTCTACTTAAGTAGGGGATTACATCCACCATTGCTTCAATCCGGCATGCGCCTTAAGACCGGATCAAATCCACCATGCCACAATCCATCGCGCCTTCTTTTAAAGAGGGATCGCATCCACCATGACCTTAATCCGGGCAAGCACCTACTTTTGAAGAAGGATCACATCCTCATTTCCATAATCGGCCACGCCTACTTTTTAAAGAAGGTATCATATCCTCCATTGCCATAATCGGCCACACGCCTACTTCTAAAGAAGGATTACCCACCATTGCTCTAATCCGGCATGCGCCTATTTTTGCATTCAATGCATTCTTTCCACGAGGATAATGTATTTTTAATATTGTTATCGACGGGTGTTGTATTTACTATTCCGGGTGTTTCCTGCACCACTTTGTCACCATTCAGCGAACGCAAAGAAAAGTTATGCTCAATGTCCTTATGCAAAAGACCATTACTTTAACAAATGATCGTTATATGAAGCGCTATTACCCAATGACCTTATGCCAAATGGCGTTATGAAATGACTTTATGCCAAATGGCCCGCTCCCCGAACAACGTACGGATACAATCCTTAGCTCTTGCCTTGGCGAAGACCACTTTATCAAAGACTGGCAGCTCTGGCATTTTTCCATATAAGGGCCAACTTCATTGCCAGAGCCTCTTCTGAGTTGAGTGGTAGCTTGTTATCTGTGTGGTAGGGATCTTAGCTGCTAAGTAAATGAGTTCTAATAAAGGTGCGGGAATCGATGTCTCTAGTGTTAGTTGGTGGTTTTCCCTTTCGGCTGGCCTCTCTTAAATTTTGGCTGGTCCGCCATTTTTAATAGGGACACAAAATTGATACGTCCGTGCGTCGCAAAGTTGGTCAGATGAATACCGCTCCTGAAAAATCTGCTGCCTATCAAACCCTCAAGAGACCAATTTCTACGTATCAACTAATACTTCTTCGAACTGAGATACGTTTTAGCATTGTACTCACTTATTGCGAGAAGGGTCATTTTACTTCACTAATACTAATTTATTAAGTTCATTATCTGTAAAGCTCCTTTCGATTCAGGTCTCACTTCTTCTCTCTTTCGCCAAGCGTTTGCATGCAAACGCCTACCTAACATATTCATTAGATGATCATACTGCACCTTATAATTTACTATCTTGTTTAAAATGTCAAATGCTGTCTTGTCTTATAAGCATTTCTGCGGAATGACATTAGGCTGTACTAACAAACATCTTGCAACCATTTCATTCTGTAGAAAATCGTTGTTGTTATTGTTACTGCCGGAACAATCAAAAGCTCTATTCTATATTTTATTTTACTTACGCTCAGGCTCAGTCATCAGTTAAGAAGTAAGGAAAGAAACTATTTTGTCAGGTAAGTAAATCTTGAAATTAACATTTATTAACCATTTTCTCGTTCCAGCATTACTCTAGTGCATTAGTTAACGTCAACAAATAACTTTTAGGGTAATTTTTTCCACAATAGAAACGAGTAAGTTCTACTCTAATGCTTCGATATTGACAGATCTCTCACAATATGTCAAAATGTTATCATGAAGCGTGTATACAAACTATTTTCGCAAATCGTCAGTACCAATCAATTTCCCGCACGGAAGGATGTCTAAAGCGAACAGGAATCTACCTCGTTAGGACACAAACCACCATAGTCAAGTTTCAAAATAAGTTTGGGTTCGAACCAAGTGTTTTTGCCCTCGGTTTTTGCAGTGTGTTTGTTTACCTCTACACCGTTTAGACCAGTTTCTTCGCGCTTTTTGTTGTCATACGTATAAATATCGGTATACGGTCGCCAAGTGGTGATTTTGCTCACCAACGGTGCATCGATCAGGCCGAGACGATGGAGGACTACCGCAGCAATGCGTGTTCGTTTGATTATGCCGATGTCGTTCGCTTGCTGCTGGAAGCCGCGCCAATCAAATACCGGACAACTGGAACTATACCGAGGCCGCCAGCAAGGTAAAGTGGATTGTGCATGCCCTACTGGAGCATGGTGCTGATCAAACATTAGGAATTCTGAGAACAAAATTCCTTTGGATCTTGCTGATCCTTATGCCGGCGTTCTGACGGGTAAGTACAGGAAGGATGAACTGTTGGAGCAGCGCGGTTCGGATCCGAAGAGCGACTGGCGGAGAGGGCCACGAAGATCTGAAACAGGTCGCGATCGGCGTACAGGTTCCGGCACAAAATTCTGAAAGGCATCACCACCCTCGACCACGCACAGGTCAGAATAATGCAGGTGGCACTGCAGCGAACATAACTAAATAGCATTCGTTACAGGGCAGGGCTAACTCGAACCGGTCACTCTTCTGGTGGATTCTTCCCGACGACAGGGTTTCTTACCGTCGAAGAAAGAAGACAGCGACGATAAGAGCACAGGGATAATTCGCTGGCGGTTATTTCAATCGATAC